>NC_073744.1:141876400-142177829 GCF_029784135.1 Toxorhynchites rutilus septentrionalis | reverse complement strand
CATGAAATGTTGAATGTATCGTGTTATTTCTTGAAGAGATAACAAAACAAATTATTTAAAACTTATTTGGAGCATGCTTACAACCAATCCTTTGCCGCTCATAACGTTTTGTTGTGAAAAGTACAAGATACATTACTCTTCCATTATTTATTCTTGAAACCAAATATACAACAAACAAAAATTAACAACAAATAAAATTAAATTATAAATTATATGTATACAGCAAAATCAACATGTCTAGAGCAACATGTCAATAGGGCCTAACTGGAGTGTGACAGTTTCGAGAAACATGACTATGAAATATTAACTGTCTTTATCAAATCATATTTAAAACAGAAACGTTGTTATAATTATAATAACAACATTAATGTATAGCCCTTTTATACTTGTTGATTTCAGTTAGACCCTTTTTGTTAGATCCAATGTTTGTGTTGTTTTGAGTTAGACCCTTTTAGCACAGCAGTGGAACTCCATACAATTCACTAACTAAAAAGTGACCACATTTTCAATTCTTGTTTACATGAAGAATATTTTTTTTCAGGTATACAGGTATATATAGAGTGTATCGATTTGTAGCTGTCTTGACGCAAGGTCTTTAATGAAGAATGATAAGTTGGGAATGTTTATATAAACATGTTCATAATTACATAAGTTTATTCAAATATTATTATTGTCCTTATATAACTATTCAGTGCAATTTTATCAAAATTCAATAATCAATTCAATTCAATTCAATCTAATATTTTTTTCTGGTATGATTATTAAAAATCCATGATTACCTTGGCATTATCACTTACCCCCCATTATTTGTCAATTTTTCTTTCTTTTTTTGTTCTTTGATCTATTATTTTGACATTTCCTTTTGAGAGATTTAAAATTGCGAAAAAAATGCGACAAGATAGATTGTGGAATTGTGTAAAATTTTATCAGTTGTTCTGAGTTTATTGAATGACATGATGAAGTTGATTCATAGAAGAATAAGATATCATTTGATATGTCTATTTTTGAAATCGGCTCAATGGGTGAAAAATTATATATTTTTTGATCAAATCATGAGTTTTTTGTGTTTTTTTATTCTTAACTTTCAAACCATTGAGCTTATTTGAGGAATCGACATATCAAATTGAATCTTATCTTTCTATGAATCCGCAAACATGCCTAGCATTAACTTAAAGAACCTAACCAAAAAATCACAAAAAGTGTCTTCGATTGTAGGATATGTAATGATCGAAAAATATTACATGATAAAATTGAATTATATATAAAAAATAATACACTTACGATGGTGATATCCGAAAACATGTTTGAAAAAATACTAATATACATACAGAAACATTCGCTTATTTGCATTTTTTTAGTTGGAGTGCTTTTTGTCAAATACTTTATATATGAATATATAAAGTGAATTATATCACATAGACTATTCAAGGAAGTTAATGACACTTTTATTATGTTATTATTATATTATTACAGCTATTCCATGCCAAACCGATATAGTGGTTCTCTGATTTTTTGGCAAAAATGCGAAAAAAATGGATTTTCCGAACCACCCTAACATGGAAATTGGCACCCTCATGAAAAATTTAAAAAATACGAGTCTAATAGTTGGTTTTCATCGATGGTGTATTGGATCACAATGTTAACTTGAACATCCTAAAGAAAAACAAGAAGCAAAGTGTGAACAAAATGAGATTTAATCGAGGATTCAAGTTTTACCAAGACAATGACCCTAGGCATAAGTCACATATAGTTCGCACATGGTTACATTATAATTGCTCAAAATTTATTGATACTTCTCCCCAATCTCCCAGCATCAATCTCAGTTCAAAAATATGGAAGTTATTTGTGTAGGAAATTTAGAAACCATCAAATTTCTAAAAAATAACGATCTGAGAAACCACTTGATCAAAGAATTGTAAGGGGTTGTATCTAGGACACGACCGCATATTTTCGACGTAGAACTACGCAATTGTATTATGCAATCCACTTTGTAATAATTTATGTTCTTCGTTACAAATAAATTTGGTGAACGATCTTTTACGTTTGATATGATGCCTAGGACTACCAAAATATATGAACGGAAGAATTGTCAAACGATCATTGTATTTTACATTTCCTTCTGTATTTATTGCACATCTCATGTTTATGTAGTTCTCGAACTGCGAAAGTTCATTCACCTCTAGTATTTGAAATGACGATTTTCCCAAGCTTCTCAGTTTAAAAGTACGTTTTAGGGAAACATATTCCGGTCTGCACAACGACAAGCGAGTACAAAAGTACTCAACACCATAAAATACCCCCGACTTGCATGTATTTGCGAAGCGGATTCCCCAAGCACATTGCATTTTGGAGTCCGTGTTAGGGAAACCCAGCTCAATGGGAAAAAATACCCCCAACTTGCATGTTTTGACAAAGCGGATTCCCCCAGGCACAAAAATATCCCCGTCTTGCATGTATATTTGCAAAGAGGATTTCCACAGGTACATCGATTCTGTAGTCTGTGTATATTTCCGAATCGGTGCCAACCAAAACGTGGCAGTTAGGGTGTTTAGATAACGCTTGACATTTTACAGTTACTCAATTGTTCATCTCATGAAAAATTACATTTTATTAGTTGAGATAGACGCGTAGAAATATTTCGTACCAATTGATGCATACATCTTTCCGATCTATTACTCTTTGCGGTCGTTTGTCTGCCTTCAGCCACCACAGCAAGAAATCATGCCAATCTTATATTTTACTCAACCAAGTATCAGTTAATGCGTTTCCTAAACGAAGCTTGATGTCTAGTGAATCTGTTCACGAACCAATACGGTGCTCCTATGAGCAATAGATAACGGTACTTAGTATCAAACAAAGTAGTCACCCGCACAAGACAACACACAATGCGTTGAATGCATAGGATTCTGGAACAGAATTTAGCAATATTTAGCCATTGTAACACTTTGGAGCGTTGGAAAAGACTGCTCATAAGTATCATAACTACTGTTTTGCATAAATGTCTCATGTTATTTAAATAAACGCATAAATATCTCAAGCGACAAAATTTTTGCTCTTCTAAAGAGAAAAGTTCTGCTCATTTCGGATACGCTGAAATAACTATTTAAGTATCTACTGGTTTAAATTATATTGATGTAGCTATTTTTAAAGAGCAGAATAATTGTTTGCATAAGTGTCTTATGTCATCTGAATAATCTAATGTAGAAAAAAATCTTTGTTAAAAGTGAAAAGTGCTGATTTTTTCGGATACATGTTGCTGGCATTAATTACATATTTATTGCAACAATGGCAAAAGTGTCTCATATTCAACGGATAATAAAAATAAAAGAATACATACTTTCTTCATACTTCATATGATTTACTCTTGGAGACTGCTTCGAAAGATTTCACACGAAGACGAATTATAAAATATAATTTTTATATAAAAACATCACATTAAAATACATTGTTAAGTTAGTACATATATATATATATATATAGTTCACAAAAAAAATAATTTTTTTTTTCATAATCTTGCATGTATCAATACTTTTTCAAGGAAAAATAAATCCGACCAGCATGACACCCATGTCCAAATATAATACGACCGCAAAGGGTTAAAATATGTATGAGTTTTAAGCATTCGAAATACGGGTAGGGTTAGCACCCAAATCGGTAAAACAAATGTATGGAAAAAAAGGATGTTCTTCCAGTTTTCATGAATTTAAACCATTTAGAGAATCGCGAATTGTAATGAATAGCATATCAAACAAATCTTAATTTCCGATTCGATTGGTATGCAAATCATGAGAATTCGTTCACAGTGAAAATATCTATTAACGTTAACTTTATTTCATAAAAACGTGACCTGTTTTCTAATTTGGCACCCTTCCTGAAAGACGTCAAAAATGGATGAATATTCCTTCTGAATACACCAAAAAAAAACTCGTAGATAACGGCTAAAGACAGCTAAAGATAGTTGCAATGAACAAGGGATACCATACTGATGATGGAATCCTGAAATTGATCAACGCCTTATGAATCGAGTTGAAATTTCAACAGAGTACGATTATGGATTTTAGACAAGTTTCATACATTCGCACATACAATCGCAATTCTTAGAGAAATAAAACCATTATTCTGAAAACAGATAGCAAACCTTTTGACTTTCATATGGCACTATGACTTCATCTAAATAGAATGTTCCGAAACCTTGTTTTCAACTTCCAAAAGAAGCGAAAAGAGATCTGCATGGTGGAGTACGACTACGAGTTTATATCAATATACATAAAAATGGATTTTTGTCTGTCTGTCTGTCTGTTTGATTCTTATGGACTCGGAAACTACCGACGCGATCAACATGAAAATTGGTATGTAGGGGTTTTTGAGGTCGGGAAATGTTCTTATGATAGTTCGGGACCTCTCCCTTCTCTCTAAGGAGGGGGCTGCGATACAAACGAAATACAATATTCTGCATTACTCTTGAATTAATCAAGAAATGAAACCAAATTAGGCATGCGAAGGTTTAAGGGGACACGAAACGTTTCTTTGGTGAATAGACACTCCTCCCCTCTCTCTGAGGGGAGTTGCTGAAACAACTCGAGATCTAATTAAATCAATGGAATTAAACTTAGCATGTGGAGGTTTTAGGGATCAATAAACGTTTCCATGGTAGTTCGACACTCCTCGCCCCTCTATAAAGGGGGGTTTCCATACAAATGAAACACAAATTTCTGCATAACTCGAGAATTAAAGGGTGTGTCACATCAAATTGCATCACGGAATAAACGCTGTAGAAATTTAATTATTAGGAATTATATCTTCAGCTTTCGCTTATAATCAGATAAGAGTGTATAGATCACGTTGGCCATGCTTCACTGTCAATTTTTCGTAAATTTGGAAAAATGTCGTCGAACGAAAAAGAGCGTCGTGAATTAATCCTGCGCACTCATTTCGAGAATCCGGGGTTGTCACATCGGGACATCGGTAAGATGCTGGGAATCGTCCAATCCACGGTCAGCAGAGTACTAAAATGATACTTCGAGAACCTAACCATCGACCGGAAGGTGAAGAACGGCAAAAATGGATGCTCCGCCAGTGAAAAAGATCACAAGCGCGTAGTTAAGCTGTTTAGACGTGATCCGAGAAGTTCGGTCCGGGATGTCGCCAATAAGCTGAATTTGTCAAATTCATTCGTCCAGCGGACCAAGCAGCGGGAGGGCCTGCGTACATACAAGGTTCAGAAGGCTCCTAACCGCGACGAAAGGCAAAACATGGTGGGGAAGACGCGAGCCCGGAAGCTGTACACCGAAATGCTGACGAAGCCGCATTGCCTGGTAATGGACGACGAAACCTACGTCAAAGCGGACTTTCGTCAGCTGCCGGGCCTGTTGTTCTTCTCCGCAGAGGACAAATTCAGCGTTCCGGAGGAGATTCGCAAGCAGAAACTATCCAAGTTTGCCAAAAAGTACATGGTGTGGCAAGCGATCTGCTCTTGCGGAAAGCGGAGCGTCCCCTTCGTGATGACCGGCACGGTAAACGGGCAGGTTTACCTTAAGGAGTGCCTACAGAAGCGCTTACTACCACTATTGAAGCAGCACGAGGGCCCGACCATCTTCTGGCCGGATCTCGCTTCGTGCCACTATTCAAAGGACGTGTTGGAGTAGTACGAAGCCAACGGGGTCACCTTCGTGCCAAAGGAAATGAACCCTCCCAACGCGCCGGAGCTTCGCCCAATAGAGAAATATTGGGCGATTATGAAGCAGGCCCTCCGGAAGAACCCAAAAGTTGTCAAATCGGAGGCGGACTTCAAGAGAAAATGGATTTCTGTTCAAAAAAAAAACTACAACCTGACGTTGTACAGAACCTTATGGACGGGGTAAAGAGGAAGGTGCGAGCATACGGGCTTGGGCTCGAAGTATGAATAAAAAGAAAATGCCAAAAGTTGTTTAATAGTTTTTATTTTACTGTCTAAAATTTTCAAAAGGATCGGTCTACTGGGCGAATTTCTACAGCGTTTTTTCCGTGATGCAATTTGATGTGACACACCCTTTAATCAAGCAAATGGAGCCAAAATTGGGGTGTGAGGGTTTTAGGGTACGATAAATGTTTCTATGATGGTATGACACCGCTTTCTCCTCTGGAAAGGAGAGGGGGTCACATCAAAATAATGCACATGTTCCAACCAAACATGACAATTGAAAATTTTCGAAAAACTCTGAAGGAAAATGGGAAAATTAGAAAAATCCAATTCGCATGTGTTCTACAATTACGTATTGACAAGCGTTGTTAGTCCATTTCATGTTTGCGATAGCGGAATTGATCTTCGTTCGAAAGTGGAAATGGATTTAAATGTAATAAAACGCACTCCTATATCGTCTTCTATCTATATAAATAAAAATGGATCGCCGAATGTTAATGTTGGTAAGAGCAAAACTCGAGAAAGTAATTGTCCGATTTAGGGCTGTCTTCATTCCTTTCTGTGTCAAACATTTATTCCATGTAACGGAGAAACATGTTATTTGCAAGAGGATGAAAAATCTTGCACGAGAATTGAGTCTGAAAATAATCTGATATTATAATGTCAAGTTTTGGTAGAAATGCCGAAACTTTATAGTAGAAAATAATGTTAAAGGGTAGATTAGAAGATCAATTATTGAATAGTTCTGCGATTGGACCCATGTACGTGCGCTTAAAGGGTGTGTCACATCAAATTGCATCACGGAAAAAACGCTGTAGAAATTCGCCCAGTAGACCGATCCTTTTGAAAATTTTAGCAGTAAAATAAAAACTATTAAACAACTTTTGGCATTTTCTTTTTATTCATACTTCGAGCCCAAGCCCGTATGCTCGCACCTTCCTCTTTACCCCGTCCATAAGGTTCTGTACAACGTCAGGTTGTAGTTTTTTTTTTGAACAGAAATCCATTTTCTCTTGAAGTCCGCCTCCGATTTGACAACTTTTGGGTTCTTCCGGAGGGCCTGCTTCATAATCGCCCAATATTTCTCTATTGGGCGAAGCTCCGGCGCGTTGGGAGGGTTCATTTCCTTTGGCACGAAGGTGACCCCGTTGGCTTCGTACTACTCCAACACGTCCTTTGAATAGTGGCACGAAGCGAGATCCGGCCAGAAGATGGTCGGGCCCTCGTGCTGCTTCAATAGCGGTAGTAAGCGCTTCTGTAGGCATTCCTTAAGGTAAACCTACCCGTTTACCGTGCCGGTCATCACGTAGGGGGCGCTCCGCTTTCCGCAAGAGCAGATCGCTTGCCACACCATGTACTTTTTGGCAAACTTGGATAGTTTCTGCTTGCGAATCTCCTCCGGAACGCTGAATTTGTCCTCTGCGGAGAAGAACAACAGGCCCGGCAGCTGACGAAAGTCCGCTTTGACGTAGGTTTCGTCGTCCATTACCAGGCAATGCGGCTTCGTCAGCATTTCGGTGTACAGCTTCCGGGCTCGCGTCTTCCCCACCATGTTTTGCCTTTCGTCGCGGTTAGGAGCCATCTGAACCTTGTATGTACGCAGGCCCTCCCGCTGCTTGGTCCACTGGACGAATGAACTTGACAAATTCAGCTTATTGGCGACATCCCGGACCGAACTTCTCGGATCACGTCTAAACTGCTTATCTACGCGCTTGTGATCTTTTTCACTGACGGAGCATCCATTTTTGCCGTTCTTCACCTTCCGGTCGATGGTTAGGTTCTCGAAGTATCATTTTAGTACTCTGCTGACCGTGGATTGGACGATTCCCAGCATCTTACCGATGTCCCGATGTGACAACTCCGGATTCTCGAAATGAGTGCACAAGATTAATTCACGACGCTCTTTTTCGTTCGACGACATTTTTCCAAATTTACGAAAAATTGACAGTGAAGCATGGCCAACGTGATCTATACACTCATATCTGATTATAAGCGAAAGCTGAAGATATAATTCCTAAAAATTAAATTTCTACAGCGTTTTTTCCGTGATGCAATTTGATGTGACACACCCTTTAGTAAAAAAAACGTGAATGTGATAACGAAAAATAAATTTTGGGCGGGACGAAGTTTGCCCGGTCAGCTAATGATGTTATCTGATATTTCTGCAACGGAAGAAAGCAACTGCAGTCGTATGAAAGTTCAACCGCAGAATCCTTCAATCTCCAGGAGGAATCAAACATTCACACTCATTTTCTGAAGCTGAGTTTTGGGGGAAAATGGCTAACAGCTGCCCTCGTTTAGAATTACTGTATTCGCAATGGAGCATTTGGGAAATCGATAATTGATTGAACGACGTGTTTCAATGAACATGTGCGCATCTTTATGTGGGTTCAAATCACCAAATAGGGGATAATTCTTCGATCCGCTCCTAATTTCTTCCTTCAATTTTCTCATATCACCGGATGCTCACCACTGAAAGTTGGTAGTGGGTCTGCGAGAACGGAAGGTTATTAATCGTTCGTACTGCTGGTCAAAGTATGTAATGGCTTCAACACCGTAGTTAGGTATCAACACTTTAGGGTGGTTGTGCTTGGATATCTGCTTGGTAACTTGAAGAGTTTCTTATTTTTACGCTGAATTCCATCGATTTGACATTTTCCAGATCAACTCACCAACATACAAGCGCCACATTGTGGCCAATCATTGTTATTCAGCTCCAATTTTAAGCATGAAGAAGACAAGATCTCGTGAACTTTGTGGAACAATTTCGCTGATACCTCCCCCTAGCGCGTTCCGAAGTCGAATATTTCACTAATTCGTATGCCTTTCTCTCACTCTCTATATCCCTAGGACCTAGACTAAACGGAACTAACTGAACCGAAGCACAGCCTGCTAACCCACCAGAACAAGCGGCACCCACTCGACGGCTGCTGCAGCATCATCATCATCATCTCCGTCGTCGTCGTCGCCCCCGCCACCACCGCTGCCAACACCGAAAGCGAGTGAAAGCCACTGAAGGGTATGCCGATACAACAACTACCACCGATCCGAGCGGGAAACAGCGGCGGAAGGATACAAAATTTATGGATTCGGCTAACGACAGCTGACAGCGGAGGCAATAATTTGTGTAAGTCGAAACGAAAGTGTGTTTGTGTGTATGGGGGTTTGTGCCACACTGCATGTATATCTATCCCCCCCCCCCCTTTTCCCGTCCGGGAGCCAGTGGTTCGCCTCCACACGCAATAGAATTTATCACTCTATTGAACCGTCGATGTCAGGCTTTCTGAGGTGGATTCAGCCCCCGCCGAGCCACAGAAGGGGGGCATGTTTATCCCGAACCCATACATCATAGCGGCAGTATCAAAGCATTGACAGCCATCTCTCGAAAGGTTTTGCTGTGGAGCAAGCTCCGGATAGGGAGGGATGGAGATGGGGATGGACGTTCAATTTTTGGAGCTGAATAGGATTCGTTGGTTTATCCTACTGATCCCATTAATATTACTAATGACATTGATTCCTCGATTATAAGCATCGGGCTTGCGGCGACCGAAAGCAGGTGTGCGGGAAGGTTACATCTGTTGTATATCCTACCGCTCTGTGATTATTAGCTGGATCGGTGATTTGAATATATATGTACTTCGGTCATAAGCCAGTGGTGTTCGACTACTAATGATTCGTCGCCCCATGTGACAATGACAGAGGAAAGTAATATTAATTTTTTACTCCCATCTGTCAGTCGATATTAATCGCTCTGTAAGCCCATAATGATTTTCAGGAAGTTCTATCCAAACATTCAAATAGTCTATACAAAATAGAGATCCAACATTTGAATATTTTCTGACAAGTATTAGTGTTTTTTCTTCATTTGAAAATTCTTCACATGGGTTCGTTTTTATGTTTTACTAGCTGACCCGGCATACTTCGTCCCGCTCAATATAAGTTTTTGTTTTCACATCCACGTTTTCTTACTAAGCACCAGGGTTACCATATCTACAGAATAATCTGTATTTATACAGATTTTTTAGACTTTTTGAAGCCAAGAATCTGTAGATACAGATTACAGATTTTTTTGGTTTTCATACAGATTTACAGATTTTTCAAAATAACGATCCAATAGTAGCTATGGTTTGACCTCAATGATATTTTTTCTCAACTCACCAATTTTATTCATACCGCATTCGAATCAGTCTGAATGAGAGTCATTTTGTCATTCATATGTAGCGTGTAGTATTGCTTTCTCGTGTTCTACCTAAGGCGAAAAGATACAATAGTCTGCGTTATCAACTAGCTTTACAATAAATAAATAACACTGTTTATCTTTTTCCTACTAAAGCACAGTGAATACGAATTTTTACATGGATACCATCAACATCGTCAAATTCATAATAACTATGCCAATCAAGGATACTAAAGCTAAGAATTTTTTTACATGTTAAAGCAGTGATGTATAACATTGTGAGACTATGAAAGATGAACAAGATTCCTTTTTTTTTTGTAAACTTCTGATAAGTATTTACTAAATGGTTTTATGTTTATGTTCACAAAATATAATGCTATAATTCTTCTTCGTGTGATATCCTTCGCAGGTATTACAAAAATAATTAGTTTGGCGTCTTTCGACTTTGATCTTTTTGTTTGAACATAAAGAACAAATCTCTTTACATCTACACAGTGCCGCAATACATGGAGTTTTCCATCAATCCTTTCCTCAAGCATGAATGACAACTTTTGTTTATACTGAATACCGTTATCTATTATTCGTATTAAAATTTATAGTCTTCTTTCTTCTTAAATGGCACCAACGTTCCTAGAGGAACTTCGCCGTCTCAACGTTGTATTACTTGCGTCATTTTTATTAGTACTTAGTTGAGATTTCTATGCCAAATAACATGCCTTGAATGCATTCTGAGTGGCAAGCTATAGAATACTTGTGACCACAGGTGCAAGACAGAGGAAATTTCTTTGACGAAAAATTCCCCCGAATTCCTAGTACTTCTACCAAAACTCGTCATTATAATATAAGATTATTTTCAAACATAATTCTCGTTCAAGATTTTTCAACCACTTGCAAATAACATGTTTCTCCGTTGCATGGAATAAATGTTTGACACATAAAATATGATAGAATAAAGACAGCCCTAAATCGGACAATTCCTTTCTCGAGTTTTGCTCAAAATATTCGGCGATCCATTTTTATTTATATAGACTAGCTGACCCGGCAAACTTCGTCTCGCCCAAAATTTGTTTTCTGTTATGAATACATTCAAACATTCACGTTTTCTTACTAAGCGCAAGTTCATGAGTCCAATCGCAGAATTGTTCATTGATTGATCTTCTAATCGACCCCGTTGAATTTACCTTCCACTAAAAAAATTCTAGTACTTCTACCAAAACTCATCAATATAATATCAGATTCTTTTCAGACACAATTCTCGTTCAAGATTTTTCAATCACTTGCAAATAACATGTTTCTCCGTTACATGGAATAAATGTTTGATACAGAAAATATGATAAAATAAAGACAGACCTTTCCCCTCTTCTCCCCTTAGAGAGGGGAGAGGAGTGTCCATTCACCATAGAAACGTTTCGTGCCCCCTAAAATCTTCACATGCCAAATTTGGCTCCATTTGCTTGCTTAATTTTCGAGTTATGCAGAAATTTGTTTTTCATTTGCATAATAGCCCACCCTAAAAGAAGGGGTACGAGTGTCGAACCACCATAGAAACATTTATTGCATCCTAAAACCTCCACATGCCAAATTTGGTTCCGTTTGTTTGATTGATTCTCGAGTTATGCAGAAATTTGTATTTCATTTGTATGACGGCACCCCCTTAGCGAGGGGGTGGAGTATCTAAACACCGTAAAAATATTTATTGCACCCTAAAACCTTCACAGGACGAATTTGGTTTCGTGTACTTGATTAATTCTCGAGTAATGCAGAAATTTGTGTTTCGTTTGTATGGCAGAAACATCCCCCCCCCTTAGTGATGGGGGTGGAGTGTCTAACCACCATAAAAACATTTATTGCACCCTAAAACCTCCATATGCCTAATTTGGTTCCATTTTCTTGGTTAATTATCGAGTAATGCAGAAATTCGTATTTCATTTGTATGGCAGCCTCCCCTAAGAGAAGGGGGAGGAGTATCTAACCACCATAGAATCATTTATTGCACCCTAAAACTTCCAGATGCCTAGTTTGGTTGCATTTGTTTGATTAATTCTCGAGTAATGTACAAATTTGTGTTTTATTTGTATGGTACCCCCCCCCCCCACCTTAGAGAGGGCGGATGGGTCTCAAACTATCACGACCTTCCCCGGCCCCAAAAACCCCTATATACCAATTTTCATGTCGATCGGTTCAGTAGTTTCCGAGTCCATAAGAATCAGACAGACAGACAGACAGAAACCCATTTATATATATAGATAGAAGACGATATAGACATTAAAATACATTTCCACTTTCGAACGAAGTCCATTTTGTTAGCGCAAACATCAATTGGACTAACAACATTTTGTTTGGCTCCATTTGCTTAGTTAGTTCTCGAGTAAGGTAGAAATTTGTGTTTCATTTGTATGGCAGCCTCCCACTTAGAGAGAAAGAAAGGGGTATCTAATCACAGTTGAAACGTTTCGTGCCCCTTACAACCTCTCGGGGTCTCGAACTGTCATAAGAACCTCCCCCGACCCCAAAAACCCGTACATACCAATTTTCATGTCGTTCGGCTCAGTAGTTTCCGAGTCCATAAGAATCAGACAGACAGACAGAAATCCATTTTTATGTACAGGTCGGACTCGATATACAGACTCGATTATATGTGATTCGATTATATACAATTTTGGACTCGATTATATACAGTTTGGAAAAAAAAATATTTTTTTATATATCAAATATGACTTATTTCAAGAAAAAATGTAACCTTTCGACGTTAAGGTGTAATTTAAATGGCTATTACATTTATTTATTTCACTTCGTCTTAGATTTAAAAAAAAAACATCTCACAGACTGACAAATCTTAAATACTACCTAATATTCCTAATTCTACGTTTAAAAACACATTTAGATACATTAAAATCGAAGTGACATTGAACTTCATTAAACGCACGGAAGCAGCTGGACAAAGGACAGTTTTGCCCGTACGACGTTGTATGCGGCCGTATCGCCAATAGCTGTCTTTCGCGGAGCTGTCTGGTGGGAGCGTTAAACCGTATCTCGCTGATTAACTCCGCACAGTCGATGTTTCCGGACTGTAAATCGAAGACGAACAGACGTTGAATTTTCTTCCGCTTCGCCGAAAGCGTTTCTATGTCAATAAGCATGCAGCGACTTTCGTAATCAGGAAGATGAGCGGGATCATTCCATGGCAGTTGTCTTAAGGCGTAGCGAATAAAACAGTGTTGCACTTTTTCGATCCTGATGATGTGCGTTGTATGGTAAGGAGCCCACACGCATGCTGCGTATTCAAGGACACTTCGAACCATTGAGCTGTACAGAGCCTTCAGCGTGTACGGGTCACGGAAGGACTGCGTGTTCCGCCGGATAAACCCTAGAACAGCGTATCCTTTTGCGATGACGTTGTTGATGTGTTCGGTAAACTTTAGTTTGATGTCGAGAATTACCCCGAGATCTCGAATGGAGGTAACGCGATCGATAACAGCAGAACCGATTATGTAGTCATGGGACAGAAACGCTTGGCGCCTTGTAAATGTGATTGTCTTGCACTTGCAGATGTTCAACTCCATGCCATTATCAGCACACCATGCAACCAATTCATTCACGTCAGCTTGTAGAGCATAGCAGTCCAATATGGAAGAGATTTTCCTAAATATTTTTAGGTCATCAGCGTAGAAAAGCTTACCAGACCTCAGCCGGCTGGCGATATCATTGACGAAGAGAATGAAAATCAAGGGCCCAAGAACGCTCCCTTGAGGGACGCCGGATGAAATAAGATATGTACGGGAACGAGCACTTCCAACTCTCACGAAAGCTTTTCTATCGGTTAGATACGATCTGAGCCACTCAGTTATCCATTCAGGAAGTCCAATATGTTTGAGTTTCGCGATAGCCAGTTCGTGGGGGACTTTATCAAAAGCTTTCGAGAAATCAAAATAGATAGCATCTACCTGACTGCGACTTTCTACAGTTTCCGACAGAACGCTCATGTAACTCATCAGATTTGAAACGGTTGAACATTTCTTCACAAAACCATGTTGAGCATCAGTTATGAACGAACGAACCGCATTAAAGAGACTCCGGTGGACGAGTTCTTCAAAAACTTTAGCAATGCAGCATAATATCGAGATTCCTCGGTAGTTACAAATGGCGTGAACACTACCAGACTTGTGAATTGGAGTGATCGATGCCATCTTCCACACCTCTGGAAACCTACGCTCGCTCAGGGAACGATTGAAGATTGTGCTGATAGGAGTTTTCAATGCATCTGCACATTCCTTTAGAAATGCTGGAGGTAGACAGTCTGTACCGGCACCCTTGGAAGCGTCAAGGTTTTTCAAAACTGCAGCTACGTCATTTGGGGCGAAAGTTAATAGCGGAAGGTTTATGTCAAACGATGGAATGTTTCGACCAGCCGCTGATAAACTGGGAGTGTCACGATTGTGCACGCTACTAAAAAAGTCCGCGAAAAAGTCAGCGATATTCTCGGGCGAGTCCGCAGTAGCTCCATCATGCGTCATTAGTGAGGTAAAAATTGTGAGTTTTAAAGATTTTGCTTGAATTGTCACAAGGAATTGTTTATAGCGATATTGCAGCCAAATTAGGAAAGATAGAAGTTAGGTGTCAAAGAACAAATTTTAGAGTGGTTAGAGAGCTTTAATTTAATTGATAGAAACATTCTAGTATAATATGAATTTTTAAGATGAAATCAATAATAACACATTAAAATTGTTAACTTTAAAGTTTTTCACTTCCAAAACGTTATTAAAATCCACTAATTTAGATGTTCCACTACTATATCCTGTACTAAATTTTCTCATCTTTCAATTGAAAGCAACAGAATCGACTTCCGTAGCGTACTTTGCAACAAAGCCCGAAGCAAAAAAAAGTTTTTGAACTCTGTCATTGTTGAAATTCAAACATATGCGTAGAAGGATTTTTTTCATCAAATATGATCGTCTATCACCTCCTGAGAGAATCTGATTTTTTTTTCCTGTGAGAAAGGTATTTTCTGACTTTAAGTGGATGAATCAAAAATCAAATTCCTCTTTTATATTCAAAAAACGAAAAACATATGCAAAAAAACGAATAAAAAAAATTTTTTTGACTCGATTATATACAGTGAAAAGAGAACAGAAACTGTATATAATAGAGCCCGCGCTGTACCAATCAATATTCAATGTTAAATTATTCTATGGAATAAAAATAATTATCGGTTACTAAATAATTTATAAGCAATACTTTCTGTTTCTGTTAAGTCTCATCAATTAATATCGTTAATTTTTTAAGGAAATTGTCATTTATGAACAAACATTTATTTTCCCTCAAAATACACCCAACATGATTATTATATTCCTCAATTACCCAGAGGTAAAAGAACTATCTATCAAAAATATTGACCCTATTATGTAAATTAAATCGAACGTTCAATTGCATATTTTGAAACGTTGCCGAAATGTTTCCCAAAGCAAAATATCAGAAATGCAATAGGGCCCAATATTTAGAAATTTCTAATTTCTCATTCCACAATATTGTACTATTCATAACTATATTTTATGAAAAACTCACATTACTTACCATAGTTTTAAAATTGAAATAACAACACTTCATCAAAACTTACATTCGCAGTCTTCAAAGGCGAAGTTTTCTCCAAAAAAAAATAGTTTTCATTGATTTTCGAAATCTTATGCGGGATGCATCCAGAATTCAGAATCCAGCATTTTCAGTTGGTCATTTAACAAATGATATGCCTGAAGAAAACATTGTTGAAATTGTTTCTAAGGACAATTTTTTGTTTCATTACAAGTTATGGTCGAACAAATGGATGTGTTAATATAAAATAACTAACAATCTGAGAGCATATTTTCAAACGGAATGAAGAAATATCTATCTACAGGGTTTTCCAACTTTAAATTCCGAAAGTAAATTGAAATAAAACATACTTAGAATTCGAATTTCGATGAAACTTTTATTTCGAATTAAAGTTTGGTTTATGCCATTATGTGTGAAATACAACATCATTCAAATGTCCACCTAGGACTTCCTCGCACACCTAGATCCGGATCAGGTAATTTTCGATGACTTTCCGGCACATATGGGGCGGTATCTCGGTCATAACTTCACGAATGTTGTCTTTCAAATGTTCAAGAGTTTGCGGAGAGTTGGCATAGACACGGTCTTTCGCATAACCCCACAAAAAAAAGTCTAGCGGGTTCAAATCGCATGATCTGGACGACCAATTGGCATCACCAAAACGCGAAATTATGCGTCCCTCAAATTTCGTTCGCAATATGGCCATGTTCGGTCGTGTTGTGTGGCACGTGGCGCCGTCCTGCTGAAAACACATGTCATCCGTATCCATATCTTCAATTTGTGGCAAAAAAAATCGGTTAACATGCGACCATAGCGCTCACCATTCACAGTTACCGTCTCGCCGTCCTCATTTTCAAAGAAATACGGCCCGATGACTCCACCAGACCATAATGCGCACCAATCAGTGACTTTTGGCGGATGCAATGGCCTCTCAATAATCACGTGTGGATTTTCTGAGCCCCATATACGGAAATTTTGGGTGTTCACATAGCCACCGAGCTCGAAATGTGCTCATCGCTGAAGAAAATTTGATGCGAAAATTCAGCATTTGGCTGCTGTTGTTCGTTCACCCAATCGACGTATGCCCGACGCATTCCATGGTCACCACGCTCTAATTTTTGTACCAGTTGGACTTTATATGGATGTAGGTGCTAGTCCAAATGCAAAATTCGCCACAATGATGTGTTTGACAAGCCCAATTGTTGATCACGCCGTGAAATCGAAACATTCGGGTCATCCTCCACACTGGCAGCAACAGCAGCAATATTTTCGGCCGAACGCACATTACGATGATGCACAGGTTTCACAATATCCGCTACGGATCCAGTTTGTTCGAATTTACGCACTACATCAGCGATTATGTGCTCTGTAGGCCGTCCATGACGACCAAAATCCGTCCGTAATGCTCGAAAAACATTTGCCGGTTTTTCATCATTTTTATAGTATAATTTAACAAAATTAACACGTTGTGCGATGCTAGAACGATCCATAATGTAAAATGGCAGACATTCAACTAACGATATGACGCTTTGGTTGACAGCTATGTCAAACGGTTGTCAGCGCAGGGCTGTATACTTTCTGAAGCCCGAAATGGAAAATCCTGTATATCTGATTATCTGTTTGTTATTTGGCTACATGACTTCCGACTAGAGGACGCTATATTTTTTTATGAAAGTTGAGGATGTTTCACATAACATATCCAAAAATCGGTGAAGTGATTTTGATCATTTTGAGTTGCGATTTTTCAATATTATGCGATGCTGCGGATAAATATTTCACCCTTTTTCCAAAAATTTCAAATTTTTTTCTTCAAAAAAGTCAATGTTGTGTGATTTTTGAAATGATGTAATTTCGTGAAAATTCAACCCATGCAGATGATATGTACTTCATTTTAAAGTTTGAATTTTGTAACTTTGTAATATTCCTTGAATATATTTAAATCTTGGTGTGTAAATATGCAGGGAACAAAAATATCGAGAAGGAATAAAAAATCGTGTTTTTTGAAAGACAAACCCATGAAAACGAAAGTTACGAATCATTCGTTCATTCCGAGGATACGCATAGCTTTTTGTTTCGTTGGTACAATTTGCGATTAAATGTTCCTCTAACTTTACTCAAACTTTAAGAAATTGGTTATGTTGACGTATCAATATGAAACGTTCACATGGGTTTCGGAGATTCTGCAGGCTAATAATTTGTCTGAAAACATTGCAACTTACTGCCGTATTTGACGAATTTCATGCCAACTCGTCTTAGGAGTTGGCAGGACCATCTCAGATAGTAGTGAAACGTTGTGGGTGTAAAGACATGGGTCATTTAAGCAATTTTGCAAACATGAAATATTCGAATAATAATTAGACTACTTTTTGGAAAAAGACATTTTTTTCTTAATTTTTTACATAAATTTATAATTCAAAAACTATGATACCTACAAAATTCTTGTCAAAGGATTAAATGTAGGAAATTATTTAAATTTTCACAAAAAAATACCAAAAAATTTTGGAAAAAATTTCGCTGACAAAAAAGTTATTTTAAAAATTAAAATTCATTCTTCTCAAAAACGTATTTTTTTCAAATTCCCAAAAATATAGATATGAATAGCCCTTACAATTTCCAACAAGTCGTCCATACATCGAAAGATGGACAATTTTACAGGGAAAAATTTTTCGAACAACTTTTTCATGTTTTCTTTGAAAAAAATACAACTTATCCTAATTTTGTTTAAAGTCAAGATAGCGATATACTGTATTCGACAAAGTTTTAGATATTGTTCAAATATAAACTTTTGGCGAAGACATCAACTTTATATTTTTGGAATATAAGTCATTTTTGTATGAAGACTCCTGAAAAAAATAAATAGATATAAATAGCCCTTAAAATTTCCAACAATATATATATATATATATATATATATATATATATATATATATATGAATTTTAATTTTTAAAATAATAACTTTTTTGTCAGCGGATTTTTTTTCGAAAAAATTTTGGTATTTTTTTTGTGAAAATTTAAATAATTTCCTACATTTCATCCTTTGACAAGAATTTTGTAGGTATCATAGTTTTTAAGTTATAATTTATTGTAAAAAATTAAGAAAAAAATTGGCTTTTCCAAAAAGTTCTCTAATTATTTTTCTAATATTTCATGTATGCAAAGTTGCATAAATGACCCATGTCTTTACACCCACAACGTTTCACTGCTATAAGAGATGGTGCTGCCAAATTACAAAATTACATGAAATTTTGTAAAACACTACAAAAAAACCTATTTTGGCACTTTTTTCAAATCGATACAAAAAGTCTAAATAAACTTTGTTTAGTAAAAATAACAAATTCAGTTTGTACAGATCTCAATTTTCGAATCTGCTTTTTGATTTGTGGTGCGATATTTACGAGGGCGATCCGATAAGTACTCATTACCCGATGGTATCAGTATCACAAGAGAGATTACTTATCGTGTAGTACATTCTCGTAAACGGTTACTGTCAAAACTTCAGCCGA
Source organism: Toxorhynchites rutilus septentrionalis (assembly GCF_029784135.1). NCBI lineage: Eukaryota > Metazoa > Arthropoda > Insecta > Diptera > Culicidae > Toxorhynchites > Toxorhynchites rutilus. Next base: position 142,158,663 of record NC_073744.1, on the reverse strand, counting down.
ATCGAACTCATAGTTTTGCTTTGACCGTGTGTGGAAGCGGGCGAGTCCGCGGATTTTAGAAAAATGGAAAAAATGGAAATTCCGCCGTCGCCACGGCCAAATTAGTCGAATTGCACTACGAACTGCTGCCCCGTATTCTCCAGATTTGGCCCCGTGCGACATTTTTTTGTTTCCAAACTTGAAAAAGTCACTCGCCGGACAGAAACTAGAGTCGGATGAGGATATCATCGCCGCCACGGAGGCCTACTTTGCAGACCTCGAGAAAACGTATTTTTCAGATGGATTAAAGAGCATCGCTGGGTCAAGTGTATCGAGTGTATCAAGTGTATCAATCATCAAACACGAAGGGGGATTTTTTTCATTTAAACAGAAATATATCTGTATTGAAAGATCTTATAGGAACGTTATAGGAATCAAATGAAAGCTGGTTGATAAGGTTAAATGGATTTTCTATTGACTTAACTGGCAAAAATTGTGGTGGACCACAAAATATTTAAAAAACAGAAAAAATCGATAATTTCTTATCGATATTGAAAAAAAATAAAAATATGTTCGTAAAATATTCCAAAATTAGAATATGTATTGAACATGTGACATAAACATATATTTCTATTAACCGAATTTCTCCGTTACAAATCAATAGTGAACAGGTTTAGTTTTAACACAAAGGCTCAGTGTAATAAAATACAAGTAGAATATATATAAACAATAGATATAATGACGGAAATCTATGCTTTTCGTTCATCACCCCAATCACTCAAACGGTATTAACTCCCATGCTTTCGTTGCTTTCCCTCATTTACATTCTCGGTAATTTTTCCAGTTGGAGCGCAAAAATTATCCCAAGTACCATACGCTCATCCCGTAGTGGTAATCAAGAACCACAGCTAGCGCAGTATCCTTCCAAGCAGCAGCAGCCACTATCCTGCTGGAGTGCCATCGTTCGAACAAAGCTATGAACCATCGTCATAACCCACTCCACACGAATGGCTGCAAAACTGCGGTGAATGCAGATCTTCGAATAATCAAGCCAGTTCGAGGGCCCTCGGTTCCTTGGGGATACTCTCGTGTAGCAGTACTGTGTCCTTTGCGTTTTGCTTCCCAGTTGCCGGGAGAGACCGCAATTAAAACATTATTGCTGCACAAAAATTGATGACACGGGCGAAACCGTGCCCAAGATGGAATACCCCCGAGTGCTTTCATCATCCCATATTAATTCCTTTGACCTCTCCATCAAGTGTCTTTCGTCAAACTTTCCGCTCCGTGTGGACCACCATTCACTCGCGCACAATGGCGGAAGACGAGAAGTGTTCTTACCGGGGATACTAAATTTATCCAGCAGCGTGACGTCTATACAAGGATAGTGCTGCGGCAGTCGATTCAATTAGCGAATATCCTCCAGTAGTAATGTTGAGTGATTTTGTGTTTCCGCCCTTTGTTTTTTTTCTGCTTCTTCTCTATACGCTTCCATTCCCTCCAGATGCTCATTAACAGTCGAGAGGAAACTAACCTCACTTCCACCCACCCACTCCGAGCGGAAGATAATGGATGCGATTTTTGTTTTGCGCTGATGAAGAGGTTTGTGGACGGTCGGCAGTAATGTTTGAAAAGTCACTCGAAAAATAAATTAGTGTGGCCTATGAAGTGCTGTTGAGGAGTTTCTGTCACTCCTGGAGAGAAAAATGTTGAAAGTATAAGTATAATTACATCACGCTAAAACGAATGAATGAATTTAGAAACAACAGTGATGAAACTGTTGTCGAATGGATTGTTGATGTAAAGGAGTCATTTTCAAAACTGTGGCAGCAGAAGCACCACATAAACTAGGAAAAATATGAGTTATGGCTTATCATTCATCTCAACTCGGAGGAAAACATCGCATTATGCAATGCTAGCACGTGATTCCCAGGAATCGCTACAAGCAAACTCTCATTAGAAAGCATGCCTTCGACGAGATGCTTGCTCATGAGATTTAACTCCCATAATGATCTGCGCTGGCAAGCTATCCCTGGGTTTCATAGCTGGGGGATAGTTACAAGCTATGAGTGTTATGAGCACTTGAAAGCCACTCCAAGTAATCCAGTTTTTCAATTCCCTGCAAATAAGATTGATGTGAAGAGTTAAGCTGACTGAGGTTCTCCCAGCTCATCTTTCGCTGTACCTTCCCCTACAAAATGGGGTTGATGGACAAGCGAACGCTGTGAGCTGACATCAATGAGTTTCAGATCCGGACTTTCGGACATCCTTTCCGTTTGCAGTAAGAGCTCCATTAGCTAATTCACCAGTGGTTTTCAATTTCCGCATAAAATTATGCACATGTCAGCTGCAGCCTGAGAACCGACCATGCGAGGCCACTTTGATGACGCCGTATTCTTTGTCCCTCCAGCATTCGAGGCACTCCTTGCTGTGCAGTGTGTACATTGGCATTCCACCATTAGAAAAGTGAATGTATTCACCCACGAGTAGATCCGGTATGATAAATCTAGCGAGCGTTACCACTCGTGAGAACGTCAAATAGCAACAATTCATTAGAAAGAGCAGTTTGTATCCTGCTGAAGAGGATCTTGTAACAGAGAAACCATGGTGTACCTTTCCACAGATACGAAACATCAGACTAACGGGTTCTCATGCTCATTAAATGATTCCCAATTCAACTGAACGAAAGCTTCGAACCACGGGGAATTATTCCAGAGCTCCACCTATGGTAACACAAAGTGAAGCGCCTTCTTCCTTCTCCGCTTGAGACACGCAAAGCGGTAGCAGTTGCGAATTAAATTTTAATTAATTGTGCACCCTCCGATGGAGAGATCAGACGCGTTTCGGGAATCACTTATATGGGGTGGTATTAACAATTTTTGAACTAGAACTGAATGTCAAAGGGCAAAGTCACACGATTAATTTAGTATTTGGACTATTAAAAATTTTAATGCCTCAGAACAAAACCTCAGAAAATATGCTTTACAATTGGGGAATTTGAACGAACTTTCTAGGAGAATTTGTAAACCGTGTCCTTAATGTATATTTTTAGATAAAAAAAACTTTTGACGTAGCACTACGTCTTTCAGGAAGGGTGCCAAATCAGAAAACAGGTCACGTTTTTATGAAATAAAGTTAACGTTAATAACTATTTTAATTGTTAACGAATTCATGATTTGCATACCAATCGAATCGGAAATTCTCTAAGATTTGTTTGATATGCTATACATTACAATTCGGTGAACTCTAAACGGTTTAAATTCATGAAAACTAGAAGAACTTCCTTTTTTACCATACATTTGTTCTGCCGATTCATGTGCTAACCCTACCTTCGAATGCTTATAAATCGAACATTTCTTAACAGATCAGAAAGATGTTTGCATCAATTGATAGGAAATATTTCTACGCGTCTATCACAATTAATAAAATGTTATTTTTCATGAGATGAACAATTGAATAACTGTAAAATGTCAACCGTTATCTAAACGCCCTAACTGCCAAGTTTAGATTGGCTCGATTTACGGTTTCGGAATATGTTTTCCTAAAACGTACCTTTAAACTGAGAAGCCTGGGAAAACGTCGTCTCAGATACTAGAGGTGGATGAACTTTCGCGGTTCGAGAACTACGTAAACATGAGATGTGCAATAATTTCAGAGGGAAATCTAAAAATAGTCCTAGGCATCATATCAAACGTAAAATGACGTTCATCAAATTTATTTGTAACGAAGAACATAATCTAATAATTTCGATGCATTCTAATATAATATTCGAAGTGGTAAACAAGTGGTTTGCATGATATAACTGCGTAGTTCTACGTCGAAAATATGCGATCGTGTCCTAGATACAACCCCTTTACAATTTTATGACGTAGAACTACGTCATTCAGGAAGAATACCAAATCAGAAGACAGGTCACGTTTTTGACATAGGACTATGTGTTTGATTTCTATATAGGGGGGTCACTCTACGAATAACGTAACGATTCTTTAAGAGTTTTCAAACGCATATCACTCAAAATCGTTATTGCGACATATGTTATGTTATATACCAGGAAACAGGAAATTTATCAGCATTTTTTTTTTGCTTAAAACATAAACAGTGAATATAGTAAAAAAGTTAACAATTTGACGATAAAATTGGGGTTTTTTTTTCGATTGCACTAACAACTCGCTTTCCTCCCCGGCGCAACGAGCAATATTTTTTCCTAAATTCGGGCGTTAGCTCACAATGTGAGTTGATGAATCATTGAATCATTCTCCATTTACCGATAATAGGTATTTATAAGTTATTGTATTGTATGTTGCCCAAACAATTCGTGCTCAATTCACGTTTTTATCGCGTAGGTTGGACAATTTATGTAATTATGTTCCAGAATGCTATAATACCGAGCATGTTCCTAATATTATGCTCCACATATATGTCTCCCTAAAAATCCGCTTTACTTCCTCGAATGCGCATTCCCATTTTCCTTTCCATTTCCTATACATAACCTGAACCTAGCACCCAATGAGATCAGTTCACTACAGCATCTATACGAACTTCCCAAGAGAGCACTCATGCCCATAGAATATATACATCCACGGACTATAAAGTTAATACAAACAATGTTCCGGACAACGTGGCAAAGAAGGAGAAAATGCTATTTTTATCTATAATATGTTTCTGTTGTCAGAGATTTATCTGACTTAGGCTTATATTTATGCAGATCTCAACTATTTAAACTTGTGTTTAAAAATACACAAGTAAAAATACAAAATACATGATGACTCTTTGTCTTCTTCTGCATAAATGAATAAACAGAAGAAAAGGCTAGTAATTGCTTCAATGGTATTTTCTGTACATTTTTGAACAGAATGTGGTTCCGGATTCCACCACGTTATCTCATCAAACCCGTTAAAGGATACAAGTTCATGTATGTATCAAAAGCAAAAAAATTACAGATTTTGAACAATGAAAAAACTCAATTCAAGTGCAATTATTAACAATCACAGTCCTATGTCAAGTTCTCGTGGGTGCCCCTATGCTCAGACCCATCAACTTTTTGACGTAGAACTACGTCTTTCGTTAAGGGTGCCAAATCAGAAAACAGGTCACGTTTTCATGAAATAAAGTTAACGTTAATAACTATTTTTGCCGTGAACGGATTTTGGCGATTTATATACTGAACGAATCGGAAATTCCGTAACATTTGTTTAATATGTTATACATTAGAATCCCCTGGTTTGTAAATGGTTAAAATTCATGAAAACTTTAGCGTTTCCATTTTCTCATACATTGGTTCTGTCCATTTGTGTGCTTTGCCGAACAGAGCTGTCAATAACGAGCAACTTATCGACGACCAGCGAAGGGGAAATCGTAGGATTTAATGTCTACCTGAACGAAGGAAAAGTAGAAGAATGGAGGGGAATACTTGCCTAGAGTATAAACAGTGGACCTCGCTGAGGCAAACTTTCATTCGGCATCGGACTGTTGAGCAATCCAGTTCATTTTGCTTTCGCTGCGCTTCGATCTAAGATTGGACCCCACCAGTGGTAATTCAACTTGGATATCGTCGTGCGGTTTTTGCAGTTCGTTTTTCGCGTTATTCGTATCGTGTATTTTTCTTTCCGCGTTATAAATTGGACGCTTCGCGTAGTGTGTGATGAGCAAGAAGAAGAGGAAGGCAGGCTCGAGCCAGGCAAAAAACGAATGTATTCGAGGCAAGCGTCATCTAATGATGCACGCGATGTTGGTGCAGTGAACGGCGCTCGCACTAAACCAATCCTTCGCGAGTGTGACACCGCATCGAACAACAGTGAAGTAGGCGATTTCGGCGCGTCGGTCGAAAATGTAAACGCTGTTACCCAGGCAGCAACCGAAATCAAGCTCCTCCCGCTGGTGGTGAAGGCGGTCGCTCATGACAAACTCATCAGCGAATTCGCATCGATGGGTGTTACAGCAAAGTACAAGCTGTGTGGCATAATTCAGTCTTTTTCCAAGCAGTTAACATTGTTTGTTTTCCGTCATCATAAAGGCTTCGTTGGTGCCTTTGGTGCGCCAAAAAAATATTTGGGGAATACCAAGCATCTTGAATGTCTTACTAGAACTGTTATAAGTTATTTGGGTTCGCGTGCCAGTTGCAAAACTGCCTTCAACTAGGATTGCACTTGCGCTAATATTGATCATAATGAAGCATTGCTACTGTTTTCGAGGTTGTTGTTAACAAAAAGAGTTTATATCGCTTTTTTAGTCACCAAGAAAGTGAATGTCGTTCTGGAATTTTGTATGTGATTAGTTTTCGCTTGCCAGTAACAAAACTTCCTCCACTTAGAGTGACAGCTGCGCTTCTTTCGAGCATGAGAAAGTAATGCACCTTTTTTTCGAGGCCAGTAATATTAACAGAAGCGTTTCTTTTGAGAATAGCGCAAAATGATGAGAAGTGTTTATATTCCTAGTAGTTTCAAGCCACCAATGTATGGCTCTGTATGCATGCTATGGTGAATGCTTGTTTGGCGCTTGGTTTACGTTGTACGAACGATACCTAGAGGTGTGATCCCTTTGAGGCAATACTAAATAACATGTAGTATGATATTTGATACTTCCAAGTGTTGTCATTGTTGTTGTTTCCTCGCGGTGCCAAAGATATATTGATGTAGTTATGAGATGTGGAATAAAGGTGCTGGTGCAACATGTATATAATCGACTGTAACCGAGTCTATGTCTATTGCGAAAAAGGCCGCCGGAATAGCGTTCGAGGTAAAATTTCAACGCAGTGACATGAAATAAATTGTGACATACGATAGGACTAGGGTATAGTTTTGCGAGGGCAAGAATGAATCATCAATCAATTATCGTCAACTGATTCTACAATGAAAAAAAATTTCAGAGATTATTCTACCAAGCAGTTGTTTCTAAAATTTCACAGCATTATAGAATAATATTTGAAGGATAAATAATTTTATATAAGTATATAAAATAACAGCGTATTTCTACGTCAACAATGCGGTCGTATCTTGGACACAACCTCCTATAATTTTTTAGATAAAGTTCACGTTAATAACTAGTTTCACAGCGAACGAATTCTGATGATTTTCATCGGAAATTCTCTAAGATTTATTTGATTTACTATATATTACAATTTCCTAATCCCTAAACGATTCAGATTAATAAAAACTGGAAGCATTCCCATTTTCCCACACATTTGTTTTTCAGATTGTTACTCTCTCTGCTCTTGGTCAGACGGACCACGAGAAAACCTTCTAGTCCCTGGTCTAGCCACGGAGGCCGTCTGAAGCGGACTACAATGCCTCTTTTATCGGCTAGCTCGAGCGTGGGATTCGGAGATCCCAAGGTCGGCTCACGAGGACACTTTCGGAAACACCAAATTTAACACACCAACTTTTTCATATTTTTTTATTTTAATCTAACTTACAGTTTTAGGTGAGTGTGTGTTGTGTATGATGGCCGGCCTGCTTCGGTGTCCTTCTGGTCTAGGGTGTGCTGCTTCGGGAGTGGGATGAACTGGATTACGTTGCTGGACGTTGAGCAACTTCCGATTGCCCACCAGGCTGAACAAGGCATATGCCTGTAATAATGGGTCCTAATATGCGAAATGCGCAGATAAATCTTACTGCCTTTCTTCCATTTTTATTTAACTACCTGATTCTTTGAGCTGTCCATTCCACTATCGTCTTCCACCTTTTCTTGTAATTTCACCTTGAATTTTCACTGCAACTAAAAACTTTTCTTTTCGAATTCTAGAATTTTCCTGACACTTCTTTCAATTTTCGAGTTTCAACTCGGAGATTTCTCTTTGTATGTGTTGCTAGCTTGCTGGTCGCAGTGAAAAAGAACTAGTCAGGACTTTTAGTAATTTTCACAGCCTACTTTTTCCTCGTGACCCTCCAGTTCATCCACCCGATCATATCCATATCTCTCATTACTCATGTCTGAATGTGTTTGTGTGTATCCTCTTCTCTGTTACCCTAACTGTTATAAATCTCATAATTATAATTAGTGTCATCTATGTGCCATTCTGTCGAATTCATAGGGAAAACTACCCACAACGGTAACAATATTTGTATGTATACCTCCCCGTAACGTCAATAACGAGTAACAAGCACATACGTCTCTGTTCGTTTTTAGATGCGAATGAGCTTCTAAGTTTGAGGTCTCTATAATACAGGGTTTTCCATTTCGGGCTTCCGAAAGTATACAGCCCTGCGCTGACAACCGTTTGACATAGCTGTCAACCAAAGCGTCATATCGTTAGTTGAATGTCTGCCATTTTACAATATGGATCGTTTTAGCATCGCACAACGTGTTAATTTTGTTAAATCATACTATAAAAATGATGAAAAACCGGCAAATGTTTTTCGAGCATTACGGACTGATTTTGGTCGTCATGGACGGCTTACAGAGCACACAATCGCTAATGTAGTGCGTAAATTCGAACAAACTGGATCCGTAGCGGATATTGTGAAACCTGTGCATCATCGTAATGTGCGTTCGGCCGAAAATATTGCTGCTGTTGCTGCCAGTGTGGAGGATGACCCGAATGCTTCGATTCCACGGCGTGCTCTGCAATTGGGCTTGTCAAACACATCATTGTGGCGAATTTTGCATTTGGACTTGCACCTACATCCATATAAAGTCCAACTGGTACAAAAATTAGAGCGTGGTGACCATGGAATGCGTCGGGCATACGTCGATTGGGTGAACGAACAACAGCAGCAAAATGCTGAATTTTCGCATCAAATTTTCTTCAGCGATGAGGCACATTTCGAGCTCGGTGGCTATGTGAACACCCAAAATTTCCGTATATGGAACTCAGAAAATCCACACGTGATTGTTGAGAGTCCATTGCATCCGCCAAAAGTCACTGATTGGTGCGCATTATGGTCTGGTGGAGTCATCGGGCCGTATTTCTTTGAAAATGAAGACGGCGAGACGGTAACTGTGAATGGTGTGCGCTATGGCCGCATGTTAACCGATTTTTTTTGCCACAAATTGGAGATATGGATACGGATGACATGTGTTTTCAGCAGGACGGCGCCACGTGCCACAAAACACGACCGAACATGGCCATATTGCGAACGAAATTTGAGGGACGCATAATTTCGCGTTTTTGTGATTCCAATTGGCCGTCCAGATCATGCGATTTGAACCCGCTACACTTTTGACGTAGGACTACGTCTTTCATTTCTATACCGGGGTGTAAAATCAAAGTTTCGAAAACGAAAGCGTTACGCCGGAGACCGAGATTTTGAGCGTTAATAGCTCCTAAACAACTGAACGAAATGGTATGATAAACACTTCATTCGAAAGATAAAATGTCCACGCGTTCTATACTTGTTACTTTCTGATCCAAAAACTTGTTTCAATAGTCTTAAATTTGCTTTCAAAATAGGCTATTGAAATCACCAATCGGTATATAAGCGAGCGCCGCTCGGAAATCCACTCAGTTCTAATTGAACAGCGATTGGAGCATGTTGTCGCTGTTGTGGTGAAGCTCTTCATTTATCATGAAAGCGCGGATGAACGGTGTCACCAAGAGCCTGTTTGTGCACCTTAGGCCAGAAGGGAATCCATCAGGAGGAGAGTGATGCTACAAACGGTTCCCCGGGAAGATCTCGAAGCAGCCGCTACACACACACACATACACGCACGGAATTCTTTCCGTTTGGATCGAGAAAGATCCGGAAATTAATCTGCCAGTTCCTCTGGGAATTTAAAATTACATTCATATGAAAGAGTTTATTTTAATGTTTTCTATCCATGTAACACTGTGACCAAATACATTAGGTTTTGTGATTTTTCAATCAATCGCAATCAACAGGATAGCTTCTGAAGATTATTCTTCCCCATCAGTAGGATATTTCCGTATGCAATATTGGATGCATAAAACCTTGTGCCTCCAACGTAACGCTCTCGTTTTCGAAGTTCTCCAAATATTCATTCATTCAGAATGAATTCAGATTCAACTTCATACAAATGATTTCTAAATCAACGATAGTCCTACGTCACCCTTGCGGTTATACCATAGATATAACCCACTTCCTGTTTTTTTTGTGGGGTTATGCGAAAGACCGTGTCTATGCCAACTCTCCGCAAACTCTTGAACATTTGAAAGACAACATTCGTGAAGACCGAGATACCGCCCCATATGTGTCTAAAAGTCATCGAAAATTACCTGTTCCGGATCAAGGTGTGCGAGGAAGCCCTATGTGGACATTTGAAAGATGTTGTCTTTCACACATAATGGCATAAACCAAACTTTAATTTGAATTAAAGTTTCATCGAAATTCGAATTCTAAGTGTGTTTTATTTCAATTTACTTTCGGAATTTAAAGTTGGAAAACCCTGTACAATAAACTAACTAACTAACTGTTTCCAACTTACTTTGTGTAAATAAGCCATCCGCGATTTGAAACCATAGTTCCTCAGAGGCGAATGAACGGAAAAGTTTGAAGCATCTATCATTCAATACTCCTTCTCCTCCCGGAACCACAGTTGCGAGCGAGCTAGCAAGTACAACACAACGAGTGGACATCATTCGTGCCTAATGCTGATTTCACACATATATACACGCATAGCTCGATACAAGAATGGAATGAATAGAAGATATTGCAGAACAGCAGTGCAATGTCATTCACATTCAGTACACACCCTCGAAGAAGAGGAAGCTCTCTGTATCAAAATGTGATACGACAAAGAAGGTGCCAACAGCATCGAGAAAATTTTTTTTGCTTGTCCAGCCAGAAGACGTACTTCCCATCAGAATGATGCTCCTCTAAGAACGGAACCAGAATCACCTACACCTCCTACACCTTCTGGTTGATGGCAAGTCCACTCGACTTGTTCTTCTTCTTCGTCATGACCTTCGCCAGATGGCTACTGCCGGTCTTCCGCTCGACGTTCCAGGATGCCAGGATCCGGTAAACTGTGCTCACCGGCATTTTTTCGTCCCGAAAGTGGTCTACTGTAAACTTTTTACTTTGGCTCTCACGCGTTTCGATCAACCGTACAACGCGCTCGCGGAGTGCTTGTTGTTTCGACGCCATCTTTGATCGAACTGACAGCACCCGAGCGAAAAGAAACGAGCGACCCGTTTCTAGGGAGCCCAGAGAGCAATTCTCTCGGTGAGAAAAAATCGAGGGTTGTATCCGGGACACGACCGCTTAGGACGTAGAACTACGCAATCCTTTTTGACGTAGGACTACGTCTTTCATTTCTATACCGGGGTGTTTCGAAAACGAAAGCGTTACGCCGGAGACCGAGATTTTGAGCGTTAATAGCTCCTAAACAACTGAACGAAATGGTATGATAAACACTTCATTCTAAAGATAAAATGTCTACGCGTTCTATACTTGTTACTTTCTGATCCAAAAACTTGTTTCAATAGTCTTAAAATTGCTTTCAAAACAGGCTATTGAAATCACCAATCGGTATATAAGCGAGCGCCGCTCGGAAATCCACTCAGTTCTAATTGAACAGCGATTGGAGCATGTTGTCGCTGTTGTGGTGAAGCTCTTCATTTATCATGAAAGCGCGAATGAACGGTGTCACCAAGAGTCTGTTTGTGCACCTTAGGCCAGAAGGGAATCCATCAGGAGGAGAGTGATGCCACAAACGGTTCCCCGGGAAGATCACGAAGCAGCCGCTACACACACAAACACATATACACGAGTGGAATTCTTTCCGTTTAGATGCCATTCAGCATCGAGAAAGATCCGGAAAATAATCTGCCAGTACCTCTGGGAATTTAAAATTACATTCATGTGAAAGAGTTTATTTGAATGTTTTCTATCGATGTAACACTGTGACCAAATACATTTGGTTTGGTGATTTTTCAATCAATCGCAATTAACAGGATAGCTTCTGAAGATTATTCTTCCCCATCAGTAGAATATTTCCGTATCCAATATTGTATGCGGCCGCAATCGATTATTGCTCAGTCGCCGAAAGTTCCGAGCTCAGAGAGTTCATTCCCCTCTAGTTTGCCTTCCAAATTGCCATCGTAAACCACGCCTTCTCTCGATTCAATCACGAACAAAAAGCATACTTAAGCGATATTCTGGTGGTGAGACGCATTAATTTTTCGTGAGGACATCGACAAGGCAACATCGTTGCTGAGGGTGCTGGACGGCGAAGGATCGAGATCTGCCCTGAAAGTTTGTTTGAACCTGTGAGGGAGCAGAGAGAAGCCGATCCTTCAGGAGAAGTGAAGGTGACCATCGAAGCAGCCGCTACACACACACATACACGCACGGAATTCTTTCCGTTTGGATGCCATTCAGCATCGAGAAAGATCCGAAAAATAATCTGACAGTTCCTCTGGGAATTTAAAAATACATTTATGTGACAGAGTTTATTTGAATGTTTTCTATCCATGTAACACTGTGACCAAATATTTTTCAATCAAGTGCTATTAACAGATGGTTATCGAGTTAGCATTAACCACTGGTGGGCTTCCAGTATCGAGAAAAATGTGGTAATATCTAATCGTTACTGAAAATAATCTGCCAGTTCCTCTGGGAATTTAAAATTACATTCATGTGAAAGAGTTTATTTGAATGTTTTCTATCCATGTAACACTGTGACCAAATACATTTGGTTTTGTGATTTTTCAATCAATAGCAATTAACAGGATAGCTTCTGAAGATTATTCTTCCCCATCAGTAATATATTTCCGTATCCAATATTGGATGCATAAAACCTTGTGCCTCCAACGTAACGCTCTAGTTTTCGAAGTCCCCCAAATATTCATTCATTCAGAATGAATTCAGATTCAACTTCAAACAAATGATCTCTAAATCAACGATAGTCCTACGTCACCCTTGCGGTTATACCATAGATATAACCCACTTCCTGTTTTTTGTTTAATTGTTTGGTTTATCATTTCGGATATTATTTGCGAATATGTTTATTAAAAAGTTCCGGGAAAAGGTTTAATGGCTTGCGTAGTTTTGTAGAATCGTTTCGAGAACCAACGATTCTTTCTTGGCTTTGCGAGAACTATACACTAATTGGTCATATGTCGCAATTTGTTTCTTTATATCAATCAATATCAAATATCAACCTATAATCATTTAAACTCTTCTTTTTTTTCGCCTGCTTTGCCATGGCTCGAATGGTTGTGTTAATTGTAATGCCAGATGCACTTCATGTGAAATATTCGCTAGCGTTCACAGGTCGAGGGGAAACATATAACTCAAAACGAGCAGAATAAGCGATCTTTGTTGTTTCGGGCACAGAAAGATTCTGAGAATTTTCCTCAGAGGAGATGCAATACTTATACGCTAGCGACAGCTTACTTACTATGCAAGGGTGGAGTTTACTTTGCAAATATTCTTTTTCCGCTATCCACCTTCATTGTTTCTATTCTAGCGGCTGCATACGTTGCTCGTTATTGACAGCTCTGTTCGGGAAATCACACAAATGAACAGAACAAATGTATGGGTAAATGGAAATGCTCCCAACTTTCATCAATTTAAACCATATACAGGATATGTGATTGTAACGGATTTTAACGATTTGCATACCGATCGAATCGGAACTTTTCTAGGATTATTTGCGTATCAAACATATCAAACATATCAAATCAAACAAATCTTAGAAAAGTTCCGATTCGATTGGTATGCAAATCGTTAAAATCCGTTACAATCACATATATGGTTTAAATTAATGAAAGTTGGGAGCATTCCCATTTCCCCATATATTTGTTCTGTTCATTTGTGTGATTTCCCGAACAGAGCTGTCAATCTGTCAAATTTCTGCCTGTCTGTCTGCCTGATTCGTATGGACTCGAGAACTACTGAACCTATCGACATGAAAATTGATATGTACGGGTTTTTGGAATTGGGAAAGGTTCTTATGATAGTTTGAGACCCCTCCCCCTCTCTATGGGGGGCTGCCATACAAATGAAACACAAATTTTTACATTACTCGAAAAATAATCAAGTAAATGGAGCCAAATTTGGCACTTGAAGGTTTTAGGGGCAAGAAACGTTTCTATGGTAAGTAGACACTCCTCCCCCTCTCTAAGAGGGGGCTGCCACACAAATAAAACACAAATTTCTGCAAGTAAATCGAGAACTAATCAAGCAAACGAAACCAAATTTGACATGTAGAAGTTTTAGGATGCAATATTTTTTTCTGTAGTCGTTAGACACTCCTTCACCCTCTTGTCATGCAAATGAAACACAAATTTCTATATAACTCGAGAACTAATGAAAAACGAAACCAAACTTGGCATATATTCCTTCTTGTGTGCTGAAAAAATGCGCTTCGTGCCTTGCGTACCCTTTATCGGTCCTCTTCGACACCTCCCTACACAAGAGCACGTTTCCCTCGGTATGGAAGCAGTCAATAATGTTCCCAGTGCACAAGAAAGGAGATAAACGGAACATAGAAAACTACTGAGGAATCACATCACTTCGCGCCTGCTCGAAAGTTTTCGAAATCATCGTCAATGATGCTGTGTTTTCCTGTTGCAAGAACTATCTATCACAAGATCAGCATGGATTCTTCCCAAAAAGGTCAATCGCTACCAATTTGGTCGACTTTGTTTCTTTCTGTCTGCGCAGCATGGAGCAAGGCACTCAGGTGGACGCAGTGTACACAGACCTTAAGGCTGCTTTCGACCGTGTCGATCACAAAATCCTGATAGCAAGGCTGAACAAACTAGGCATTTCCTCGAGATTCACGATATGGTTGAACTCTTATCTAACAGATCGGTGGATGTGTGTCAAAATTGGATCTGCGCAATCTGCGAGTTTCTCCAATCTTTCGGGAGTGCCTCAAGGAAGCAACCTAGGCCCACTGTTATTCTCATTGTTCATCAATGAAGTGTCCTTACTACTTCCATCTGGCTGCCGCTTATTTTACGCCGATGATGTGAAAATATATATGGTTATCAGGAACGCTCTTGATTGCTTTAGACTTCAGAACATGGTCGACTGTTTTGAAGAATGGTGCTCAAGAAATATAATGTCGCTCAGCATCACGAAATGCAGTACCATTTCGTTCCATCGTAAGCTAAAGCCAATTGTGTTTGGCTACTCCATCTGTGGCCAAGTTCTGTCGCGAGTAAGCCATAGCCGAGACCTTGGAGTGACACTCGATAATGCACTCAGCTTTCGACTACACTCCAGTGAAATAATCGCTAAAGCCAACCGGCAGTTAGGATTCATCCTTGAAATTACAAGGGAATTCCGTGATCCACACTGTCTCCGATCTCTCTACTGCTCCCTAGTTCGATCCATACTGGAGTTTAGCGCAGTTGTATGGTGCCCATTTCAAGCAAATTGGATTTCAAGGATTGAGTCTGTTCAACGGAAATTCGTACGACATGCTCTCTGGAACCTTCCGTGGCGGGATCCTCTAAACTTGCCACCATACGAGGCGCGTTGTCAACTTTTGGGACTGGAGACGCTGGAAAGAAGGCGTTTCAACGCTCAAGCTATGTTTGTCGCTAAACTTTTGACCGGAGGAATCGACTGCACTGTTGACACAAATCAATATTTATGCGCCTGAACGTACTCTTCGTGTCAGAAACTTCCTGTATCTCGAAGGACGCAGTATGAACTATGCGTTGCATAATCCTGTCCGTTTCATGTCAGTCCGTTTCAACGAAGTTTTCGACTTATTTGACTTCAATATCTCATCGGACACCTTTTATAGACGACTCATTCATAGATGTCTTATTCTGTATTTTGTATCGTTTTTATTTCGTATGACCAAAGCTTTGATGTAGTTGTGACGTTTAATTTTAAATAATCATTTAGACCAAATGTGAGTCAGATGATTCAAAGAAATAAATAAATAAATAAATAAAGATATAGGTTTTTGGGGGTGGCAAACGTTTCTATGGTAAACAGACACTCCTCCACTCTCTCTAAGGGGGCTGCCATACAAAAGAAACACAATTTTTTGCATAACTCTAAAACTAATCAAGCAAATGGAACCAAATTTAGCATATGAAGGTTCTAGGGGGTAAGAAACGTTTCTATGGTGAATAGACACTCCTCCCCTCTCTAATGGAGGGTTACCATACAAATGAAGCATAAATTTCCGCATAACCCCAAAACTAATCAATGTTCCATATAAATAATACACATATTTCAATCAAACATAGTCCAATCAAACATGACAGTTGAAAATTTTCGGAAAACTCTGAAGAGAATGGGAAAACTTGCGAAAATTCAATTCCCATATGTTCTACAATTACATATTGACAAGCGTTGTTAGTCCATTTGATGTTTGCGCTAACGAAATTGATATTTGTTCGAAAGTGTAAATGGATTTTAATGTGATAAAACTCACTCCTATAGCTTCTTCTATCTATATAAATAAAAATCGATCGCCGAATGTGTTGATGAGAGCAAAACTCGAGAAAGGAATTATTCAATTTAAGGCTGTCTTTATTCTATCATACAGTAAAACCTGTTTTTGTGCGGTTTTTTTGTGCGTTTTTTTATGCGGTGCAAGAAAAGAAGTATATTTGACGAAGTGTTCGTCCATTTAGTTTTTTTTCGACGGTTTATATACATTTCAGTGCGAAAAAAGCATATTTGCGTCTCAAATATCCACTTCTGAAATCATTCCCCTCCTCTCATCAAATGCTCTAAGTATTTGCATGACATGATTTTTAACAGCAACACGATTCAACATGCAACTAAAAGCACAAAACAGCCACCGAAAAGGCAAAGTGTCCCATCGCAAAGCAGGGAAACCGAAGGAAATTGAACGGTGAATGGCGTGGATTTGAGTTTTTTTTTTGTGAGTAACTTTTTTTATGCGGTCCCTATCTTCCGCACAAAAAGAGTTTTTTTCAAAATGTGTACCAAACACGATTTTTTTATGCGACTTTTTTGTGCGGTCCCTATCCCCCGCACGAGTTTTGGTAGAAGTGCTATTAATTTTATAGTAGAATAAACGTGCGCTTAGTATGAAAACGTGAATGTGATAACGAAAAATAAATTTTGGGCGGGACGAAGTTTGCCGGGTCAGCTAGTATAATATAAAATGGCGAACACAAACATTAATAATGCAATTTGAATAGATCTGCTTCATACTCAAAACCCTAGTCGAAGGGAGTCGAGAGGGATTCCTGCAATAGAGGCATAAAAAATTATGCTTATTTTGCTGGAAATCCCGATGCCACCCTGCAATTTAAATTTTTACATCTCGATGGCTTCTCGAACAGTTTCTCCAGTCCGGAAATTCACAGGTCAATACTTTTTGATTTCCCTATTTAAATTATCACCATCACGACATTTCCATTTAGATGTCCACCCTCGTCTGCTAGCTCCAAGCTCAAATCAACGACAATGCCACAATGTCACCCCGAGCTTTGGCACTAGCATAGGCATAGACAACAGACGATACGTCCCGAACCAATCCATCGTTCCAACCGAACCCAACATTTCGTCCCTGCTCGAGCTAATCGCATTTAATTTAATTCATTAATCAAAGTCCTCTCCTCACAGAGCACATTTCTACGGGCTTTTGTTTGAGATCCCGAGAATCGTACCGTGGCAATATGGCGGTGCCACTGAGCCACACTCCTCGGTCGCTCGTTAGTATGTATGCTCCGGAAGCTTCGGATGCTCGCCTCCATTTCCCGCAACATATCTCAATCGACATCCACGACCGCAAATATACACACATGCATGCGGTGCGACGTGACTGGAAGAGATCTGTGAAATTTATGCGGCCTATTAGTGAGCGATCCGGAGAGATGGCGTGGTCCAATGGCGCCATCTATTGCCTAATACTTTCAACAAGTCGAAAATCGCTGTCCACAGTATCCGTCTTGAAATAGGGGAGCCGCTCACAGGGAAGCGGAAAAACGTGTCCACCGTTCTGATGGGTGCTCGGCTCAATCGTTCAAATCATTCTAGGAAAAAGTCTATACGGATGAGAGTGGAAACCGTGGAAACTGATTTATTTAATTTCACCCCGTTCCAGAGACACGGATCATAAATTTGCTTTGCTCCGAGGGATTTCATTGGCGCGGGATATATGGACCTATGAGTGGTTGATTCTTTCGCCTTCTTAAAAATAACGGCCATTATGCTCAAACAACCAACTGTTGAGCCGAAAATAGCAACACTCGTCGCGGACAATTCAATTTTCCACGCTGATTGTACCGTTCTTTATTGCTCTAGAATTTCTGCCAAAACAAAGAAGAAACGAAGCGCTTAGCGCAAAAAAAAGGGAAAATTATTATTTATTGAGTAAAATTTACGATAAGATCATAAATAAAATTCACATTAGTCAAAACTGGAGCGTGGGTGGCGCCAGATGAGACCGACGAAACAGCCGGGTCGGGAATTGTGTGCTATCTATCGGAACTCGTAGCTCCCGGTGTAAATGATACAAATTGTGCACCCAAACGTAGCACTTCGGTGAGGGGGGAGGAGTCCGTTGCCGTTGCTCCCGTACGAGCAAACGGAATTGATATATGAATGTTGGTAATATGGGGGGGTGTTATGATGGGATTTTTATTTTCCACCTTTTAGAGCTTTTGGAATTATTTCAACTTCACGGGAGAGGGCCTTTCGTGCCGTTCCGCCGGAACGATGATAAGCCGTTTGAGCCTTTCATGCTTAAAATGTGATAATGTGTGTGTGTGTGTGTACTCATCCACAAGTGTGGGATGTTTTCGGTGACTGAAAATTTGCCGCATTATATGTGTGTTAAGTGATTCTAAAGAGACAATGATCATGTTTTTCAATATTCCAATCACGAGGAAATTGAAATGTAAAAATTTGTTAGCAAAAAAGTTTTGATATGCATAATGTTTTCTATACAAATGATTTTATAATCAATCATAGAGATCTTTTTATTATAGTTGTTATTGCAAACAGCTAATACGAAGTGTTTTAAGGGCATCCGAGCTTCTGTTCACCATGGAAGTGCGGCTCAAAACAGCGTCTGATCCCCATGTTAGGGGCGGCTGATCACTGTCTTCATGCCAGCGGGGACTCTAAAAAGAGCTGTGCACGACGGTCCTCCGGCGAGACAGGGGGTTGGTGCAGGCCCTGCAAGCCATCCGTAAAAATAAAACGCACAGGAAAATTCACAAAGAAATTCGAGACAGGACAATCGGACTAGACCCACGCAAAGAACACGGACTAGAGATTGGAAACTCGGAACATGGAACTGCAAGTCTCTCAATTTTCTTGCGAGTACCCGAATTCTTTCGGAAATATTGAGAGCCCACAATTTCAACATCGTAGCGCTGCAGGAGGTGTGCTGGAAAGGTTCGATGGTGCGATCGTTCCATGGTGGATATACCATCTATCAGAGCTGCGGCAACACACACGAGCTGGGTACAGCTTTCATCGTGATGAGGGAGATGTAAAAAGGGGGATTGGCCGATCAATGAGAAAATGTGCAGATTGAGGATGAGAGGCCACTTCAATATTAGCATTATCAACGTCCACAGCCCCCATCTAGCTAGCACCGATGACGATAAAGAAGAATTCTACGCGCAGCTAGAGCGTGAATACGATCGCTGCCCAAAACACGACATCAAAATCGTCATCGGTGATTTGAACGCTCAGGTCGGCCAGGAGGAGGAATTCAGACCGGTAATTGGTAGGTTCAGCGCCCATCAGCGAACCAACGAAAACGGCCTAAGACTTATCGACTTCGCTGCCTCCAAGAACATGGCCATACGTAGCACCTTCTTCCAGCACAGCCTCCAATACCGTTACACCTGGAGATCACCACAGCAAACAGAAACACAAATTGACCACGTTTTGATCGACGGTCGGCACTTCTCGGATATCATCGACGTCAGAACCTATCGTGGCGCTAACATCGATTCAGACCACTACCTGGTGATGGTCAAACTGCGTTCTAAACTGTCAGTCGTCAATAACATAAGACACCAGCGCTCACCACGGTACCACCTACGACGACTACAGGAGCCGAACGTTGCTGCAACATATTCGCAGCGTCTTGAAGCTGCGTTACCGGGGGTAGACGAACTGGATGCTGTTCCCCTCGATGAATGCTGGAACTCCTTAAAATCAGCAATTAGCAGCACAGCAGAGACCGTCATCGGGTATGAACAACGAGGACAACGGAACGAATGGTTTGACGACGAGTGCCGAGCGCTCCTGAACGAGAAGGATGCAGCACGCGCAGCCATGCTGCAACGAGCGACTCGACAAAACGTGGAACGATACAGACTGAAACGAAGGCAGCAAACACATCTCTTTCGGGAAAAAAGCGCCGCCTTGAAGAGAAAGAGTGTGAGGAAATGGAGCTGCTTTATCGTTCTCGAGAATCGCGGAAGTTCTTCAAGAAACTAAACGCCTCGCACAAAGGCTTTGTGCCGCGGGCCGAAATGTGCAGAAACAAGAAAGGAGGCATCTTGACGAACGAACGCGAGGTGATCGAAAGGTGGAGGCAGCACTACGATGAACACCTGAACAGCGCGCAGACAGGAGACCTAGACGGCGTTGAGGAGGACTACACCGGTGCAATGAACAACGACGACGTACCACCCCCGACGATGGGTGAAGTTAAGGAGGCCATTAATCAGCCCAAGAACCACAGAGCAGCTGGTAAGGATGGCCTCGTAGCGGAGCTCTTTAAGGGAGGACCGAGAAAACTTGTAGAGTGTATGCACCGGTTGATAGTCAGGATCTGGGACACAGAACAGCTACCGGAGGAGTGGAAGGACGGGATAATCTGCCCCATCTATAAAAAAGGCGACAAGTTGGATTGTGGGAACTATCGTGCCATCACAATCCTGAATGGTGCCTACAAAATTACACTGCGGCAGATCCTACAGATTTTTACACTGCGGCAGATCCTCCAAAAGTGCCGCGAGTATCAGGTCCCTACACACCACATCTTCGTCGACTTCAAGACCGCATATGATACAATCGACCGACGACAGCTATGGAGGATCATGGACGAACACGGCTTCCCCCGAAAGCTGACAAGACTGATTCAGGCAACGATGAACGGTGTGCGGTGCAGTGTGCGGATCTCAGGTGAGCTGTCGGAATCTTTTGAGACTCACAGGGGACTTCGACAAGGCGATGGACTCTCCTGTCTGCTCTTCAACGTGGCGTTGGAAGGTGTTATGCGGAGAGCGGGCTTCAACATGCGGGGCACGATTTTCAACAAGTCAAGTCAGTTTATCTGCTTCGCCGACGACGTGGACATAATCGGAAGAACACATGCGACGGTAGCCGACTTGTATACCCGACTGAAACACGAAGCAGGGCTGATTGGGCTTGGGATCAATGCGTCTAAGACTAAATACATGCTAGCAGGAGGGACTGATCGCAACAGAGTTCTTCTTGGTAGTAGTGTTGTGATCGACGGCGACGAGCTCGAGGTGGTAGAGGAATTTGTCTACCTTGGCTCGTTGATAACAACTGACAACAACAACAGCCGTGAAATTCGAAGACGCATTGTCAATGGAAGTCGAGCCTACTATGGGCTCAGCAAATCCTTGAGGTCCAACCAACTCCGACCCCGTACATGGTACAGTACAAATCCCTAATTCGACCGGTTGTTCTCTATGGGCACGAAGCATGGACGATGCTTGAAGAGGACTCACAAGCGCTCGGAGTTTTCGAACGCCGAGTGCTCAGAACAATATACGGTGGTATACAGGAAAACGGAGTATGAAGAAGGAGAATGAACCACGAACTGGCGCAACTCTACGGCGAACCCAGCATTCAGAAAGTCACCAAGGCTGGACGAGTGCGATGGGCAGGGAATGTTGCAAGATTGCCGGACAGCAGCCCTGCAAAGATGGTGCTCGCATCGAATCCGGTAGGAACAAGATGGAGAGGAGCCCAGCGAGCGAGGTGGTTGGACCAGGTGGGGCAGGACTTGGCAAGAATCGGTGCAGCCGGGAGTTGGAGAACTGCAGCCATGGATCGGGATTATTGGCGAAAAATTGTGAAGAAGATCTAACCTCTCAATGGGATGTAGTATCATTATAAATAAAATAAAATAAATAAATTTAAGGGCATAGAGCTGAAATAAAACAAAAAAAACAATTCTTTGCATCTTTGCAATTCTTTGAATGTAATTTTCGACATATGGTTACCTAAGTTGGTTTGGAGGCAGAATTGCCAACCTTTCAGTTTTTCCAGGGTATTGCCAGTTTTTTCAAAGCATGCCGCAAAACAGCCGAAGCAAAAAATCAGACTTGTTTATACTTGTTTATACTAGAATGTGTTTGTTACAGTATGGTACTGTACATTATATACATTATATGTATGTAAACACATGTATATGAGAGTCGAGCTGCTGTGTAAGAACGTTTAGTCAGCTATAATCCGTTACGAAACTAACGGGTGTTGAATAAAAAATGAGAATTTTTTCAATACCTTTCAGTAACTCAAATAAAGAGCGTAAAATTTTCTTTCTCCAAGAAAGTTGCTCTTTGGGCTCCCTAGAAACAGTAGGCGTGTTTGGTTTTGCTAGTTTGAATTTAGTCAAAGCAAAGATGGCGTCGAAACAGCACGTGCTCCGCGAACGCATTGTACGGTTCTACGAAACGCATTTCCAGCAAGGAAAATAGTTCACGGTGGCACATTTTAAGGAAGAAAATGTACCTTTCAGTACGGTATATCGTATCCTGGGTTCCCTGAACGTAGAGTGGAAGGTCGGAAGTGGTCGTCCGGTGACGATAATGACGAAGCAGAGGAAGACATCGGTAGAGAAGCTGTTTGACAACAAGGACGCAACCAGCCTGCGTGACGCCGGTCGGAAATATGGCTGCTACCACGTATTGATCCATCGGACCCTCAAGATGGAAGGAATCGTCTGCAGGAAGAAGACAGGGTCGCCGGAGTACACGGAGGAGCAGATTGAGACGGTTAAATCACAGTGTCGGTGGATGATCAAAAAATACCGCGGGACGTCTTTCGTTCTGGACGACGAAAGCTATTTTCCGCTGTCCAAAACGCATATTCCAGGTAATGATAATAACTACTCCAGCGACAAGTCATCCACACCGCCTGAAGTGAAATACAAGTTCAAGCACACGTTTTAAAAAAAGGTTAAGTTGTACATCGCCATTTCCGACCGAAGCATTTCAAAGCCGAGCGGTCTGACAATCAACCAACAAATCTATCGAGAAGAGTGCCTCGATAAAATCCTGCTGCCGTTCCTGAACGAGCATCACGCGGATGGGAAGTACGTCTTCTGGCCGGACAAGGCGTCTTTACGCCATTACGCCAAGAAGACGCTGGCGTATCTTGAGGAGAAAAAGATACCGTTCGTGCCGAAAGATCGTAACCCAACAAACTTGCCCCAGTGCCGCCCAATAGAGGATTTCTTTCGCTCACTCAGTGCCCTAGTGTATAAAAACAATTGGAGGGCCAAGGACACGAAGCAACTGACTACAAGAATCCGGAATTGTATCCGGAAAATGGACGTAAGTGCCATACAACGTTCTTGTGAGAGCATCGCGACAAAGTTGCGTCGAACAGTAGACCACGGCCTTTACTCAAACATTCACTGACATTTTTTTGAAGAAAATACATTATGTTATTAATAAAAAAATACTGAAATCGATGATTTTTTATATTTGATTGAAAAAAATCTTATTTTTTATTTAACACCCGTTATAAGTTTGCTGAAATTCAAACTCTCTTGGAATTGAAACCCTTGAAAATGTTACAATCGTTAGTCACGTGGTACCTTCATTGGAAAGTGTTATTCAACGTATATTGGAACGTTGCGGACCGCTCCGAATTTATCTTGGTTCTTCAAGTAGATAAGATCAACGTAAGATCTATGACGGATAATATAACCATTTGACGATTATTTATTTAACCATCTTGTCTTATACTATAAGCATGGTGAACAATATGTACAATATGTCAATTGTTGCTCTTCTACAAAATCTTACAAAAATTTGCGATCGAAAAGATATTCAGGGTATCGATAATGAATTAAGAGAGTTCCTTAGGGACTTAGACTTAGAAACTTTACTGAAAACGAACGCAGAAGCGTCATTGGGGGTCATTAAAAAGGTATGGCAATACACCCAAACTAGAGTTGGCTGAAAACATTTTATCTTTGATAGAAATAATGCCATTTCGTGTGCTGGAGGGTCAAATGCGCAAACAATGAGCTGTTTTAATAGCTTGAAAAAGGTTTATATGTATGAGAGCAGACATCTCTTTCTTTTTTCTTTCTTCGTTTAACTTGGAATTGTCCGAAAAAAAATGTCCATACGACGTCAATGGGAATCGAACCAAGGCCGGCTGGAAAGCTGGAAATTAGGCACATGGAGGTTTCAGGGTGCAATAAATGATTCTATGGTGGTTAGACACTCCTCGTTAGACACTCGTTAAAATATATCAGTTATACGATGAAAGGCTTAGAAAAGTCGAGGAAAACGACAAATAGTTCCCATAAATAGTTCAAAAGAGTCTCTCAGATCCATATACAGGGTGGGCCATTTAAAGTGGAAGCATCTGGCAACCCCATAACTTTTGACAGAGATGTCAGATTAACAAATGTCATACCGCGTTGGAAGCGTCATTTCAGTACAATTTTAACCATGGAACAATACACACCTAAACAACGCGCTGAATTTGTTCAGCTGTACATTCAAAATAACTTCTCAATTGTGTTAACTAAACGTGCGTGGAAAAATAAAAATAAAGTTAAAACATCGCCTGGAGACAACACTATACGTCGATTATATGCTAAATTTATATCGTCTGGTAGTGTTGGTAATGCCAGTCATCTGTCCAGACAACGACCAAGACGTTTCGACGAGAATATTGATGCCGTTCGAGCCAGTGTTGCAGAGACTCCATCGACATCAGGTCGCCATCGTTCGCAAGAGTTAGGCATCTTTTTATTGCCATTTGTTCGTGAAAATGAATTGGACAATTACTGGTTCCAACAGGACGGCGCTACATGCCATACAGCGGCTGCCACGACCAAATTATTGCACGAAATGTTCCCCGGACGATTAATATCGAAAAACGGCGATTATGACTGGCCACCGAGATCACCTGATTTGACGCCTCTTGACTTTTTTTTATGGGGATATTTAAAATCCAAGGTATACACTGGTAAACCAAGGACCCTGGCTGCGCTGAAAGACAATATCCAACAAGAAATTGCTGCCATATCGGCCGAAACATTGGGCAAAGTGATGGAAAATGCCGAAAAAAGGGCACATTTTGCGGTCAAGGCCAGAGGCGGTCATTTACGAGATATCATAATCAAAAAGTAGTTAGAACAAATCTCCTTGGACCAAAATAAATGAATTTCAAAAAAAAATTTTAAAATTCCACTTCTTTACTTTGCTATTGCAAAAACAAATCCTTCCACTTTAAATGGCCCACCCTGTAATTGTTGCGATCGATGAAAAACACTTTTGAAACACTAGATATGCTTTCAGCTCTGTATATTCTCACACATTTCCTATCATATTATGATTAAATAAAATAAGTAGAAAAAAACTTTCTAAGTTAAACATTGATAAGACTAAAATAAAATCGTGCGGCACGTTGGATTTCCATTATCCACAATTAGTGACTCATCATATGTCCCACGATTTTATTTTAGTCTTATCAATGCCCTAGACTAATGAAGGAGAGGTGTGATAACTGCTAACTGCTACTTGCCTAATTATTTTCTAACTTTTAGTACATTATTATGTTTAATCACAATTAAACCTTTCTACTTAAAAAGTTTTTTACTTATTTTTTTATCTTTATTATCCGTTGAATATGAGACATTCCATTGATGCAATAAATGTGTAATTAATGTCAGCAATGTGTATCGGAAAAGATCAACACTTTTCATTTTTAACAAACAGAGATTTTCTACATGAGATCATCATTTACATCAGGAGACATAAGACACTTGTGCAAACTATTATTCTGCTCTTTAAAACAACTACTTAAATTTATATCAGTAGTTACTCGAATAATGAATTCTGTATATCCGAAAAGATAAGAAGTTCTCACTTTACATGAACAAATATTTTGTTCATGCGATTATTCAAATAGACACTTATGCGATTATTCAAATAACATGAGACATTTATGCAAACAGTAGTTCTGATACTTGTGAACAATCTCTTCCATCACACCAAAGTGTTACAATGGCTAAATTCTGCTGTTATGACTTTTGTCCCACATTTCTATGCATTCAACGCACTGTGCATTGTCTTGTGTGGGTGACTACTATTGTTGATACTGAGTACCGTTATCTATTACTCATAGGAGCACTGTATTGATTCGTGAACAGGTTCACTAGACATCAAGCTTCGTTTAGGAAAAGCATAAACTGATATTTGGTTGAGTAAAATATAAGATTAGCATGATTTCGTGCTATGGTGGCTTAGACCAGACATACGACCAGATCGGTAAAAAAGGTATGGTGGCTGAGAGCAGACAAACGACCACAAAGAGTTAATGAGGTTCTGAGAAAATATATAGTACGCCATTTTGTAGTGGCAGCCATCTTGGGTTTGTATTTTTCATAAATAACTGTGTTCTACTAGTGAAGCCCTTTCATTTGATACCCATATTGATAGAGTTTGGAAAAAAATGTATATATGCCGCCATTTTGTGGTGGCTACCATTTTGGATTTGCATTTTTCATAAATAACTGTGTTTTACTAGGGAAGCCCTTTCATTTGATACCCATATTGATAGGGTTTTGGAAAAACCCATATTGATAAGATTTTGAGAAAATATGTAATCTGCCATTTTGTAGCGGCCGCCATCTTGTATTTTCAAGATCACGAAATACATTGCCCCTCTAACCTCGAGTAAACCGCGAGTAATCGGTCGAAACCTACTAAAAATAGATTTTAGTTGAAATTCTTTAAAAACAAATCATGAATTAGTGGCTCCGCAAAGCTCATGCGATTGAGCCTTACAAATAAATGAATTGGAAAAAAAATCATGAAATACGCAGTTTTATAATGACTACAGAGATAAAGGTGTGTTCCAAATTTCAGATCAATCGGTCAACAGGAAGGGTTTCAAATTCCTATTAATGTGGTAAAGCGTTACAGACAAACATGTTACCAACTTACAAACATACAAACAGATTACAGGGCAAGCTAAATAAAACCGTTTAAAAACAAAGAAAATGTCAACCTTAATTCTTTTCATCAAACTTTCGAAACACTCGTTTAGCATTCCATTTTTCATTCTCATATTCGAAATTGACCATACATATTTTTATTTTCATTTTTATTGTATACTGGCTGACTCGGCAAACTCCCACAGAAAATTATTGTTTAATGAATTCTTTCGAACAATCACGTTTTGTTACTAAGCTAACGTTCATCATAATGAGAATGTAGAACATACAGGAATTCTCGTTTCCGACCTTTCTTCAGAGTTTCCTAAAAAAAATTCGATTCTTATATATTGAACTATGTGAAGAAACGAATACAGCAAAATGAAGATGGCTCAAATCGGGTCATTTTTATTTATTTAGATTATATTATTCGTATATTTTAAATATACAATTCGTTCATATTGCTATCAAAACAACAATAATGATGTACCTCTGTTTTCAATATTGGAAATGTATTGTTCATCTTCCGAACAATGCTCATCAATATTATATGAATCCAAAAGTGCGTTTTCCAAAGAATAGAGATGTAAATATATAAAATAAAGAGTTGAATTCAAAACAGCGCTCATTCTTGAGGATAATCGAACAGATATTGCATTAGAAGACATTTTAACTGTTAGCTATGGTATTATTAGGTCGGTCGTGATAAATGGAGTCGCTCTGAAAAAAGACGGTCAAAATTCTTTTCTCTTCCTACCTTAAATTTTAGAGATGTCTTTAGCAAAGTTTTTTTTCAGAACACTGATTCTCATATTTGGACATTCTCATTTGAACTATTACTAAGTTAGAAGATAATTCAGAAAAACTTTTTGTATTTATGAGATAATTGAGATTTTGTA
Source organism: Toxorhynchites rutilus septentrionalis (assembly GCF_029784135.1). Taxonomy (NCBI): domain Eukaryota; kingdom Metazoa; phylum Arthropoda; class Insecta; order Diptera; family Culicidae; genus Toxorhynchites; species Toxorhynchites rutilus. Next base: position 142,130,752 of record NC_073744.1, on the reverse strand, counting down.
TTTAGAAAAATCGTAGAGCTATCAATTTCATGGAACTTTGCTGGAGATACATAATTTCCATTTCTTAGTTCTTCAGAGATATGACTGTTTCGCTGGTAAGAGTACCTTAAAACTAGTTCTTCGACGTAAGTTCAACCCTTATTACATTATATCAACTCTGCATCTTCCACAAAGTTTCGTTTTGATACCCAAAACACATTACTTTTTCAAGACACTAATACGGTGATTTTATACCGGTGGGATTTCCCCCCCCCCCCTAGTGGGGAGTTTGGTCAATAAAAGTGGGAATTGTGCAAGGGTATATTGCACAATTACTTCGCTTTGGAGATGACAATGATCATCAAAAATTGCCACACAAACTTTATTGGATTCTCTAAAATTTACGATCCTCGGCAAACATTTCCAAATCTGAAATGTAATGTTTAATTTAACAACTTCGCAATGTTCGAAAGATTTTCGTCAGTGAATGATGATGGAACAGACGACGAAACAGTACAGAAGACCACAAAAAAAATTGTACAGCATTTATCAAGACTTTTTACATCATGCTAAACTTGAAACAAATTTTCCTTATATCCAAAAACAAGATTTGGACATGGTTTGAAATGCCTTCCGACTGGCAGTTTTCGGATCAATTTCAGAACAAACTCGTCGATCTACAAATGATCGATTCTTATCCTGATATTAAGCGTTACCAGTGTTGTTGCGAAGTATTTATGTGAATCTGAACTTCCTACAATGCTGCTGATGGAAATAAAACACAGTAACAGAGTGGATATCGAAGGTGACATAAGATGTGCTTTTCGACAACGTGTTCAAGAATTACGATTTTAGCGGAAATAGATCAAGTGCAGGTGCCATACTGACTTGTCAAACATTATATACTTTTTTTTTGTAATAAGATACAAGTATAAAATCAGATTTGTTGCAAGTGTAACTCGAAACCCGTTAGTATTCTTTCGTTATTTTACTGTTATTGCTACAGATTTTCTTACAAAATACTGATAGGGGGAAAGTACTGGGATAAATTTTCGTAAAGGGGAGGATTGGAGCAAAAAAGGTTGAAAACCACTGCACTAATAGTTTTTAAAGACACCGTTGCGCTGTACAGTGATTACAGAACACAAATATTCCACTTCTACTAACTAAATTATTTAAAAATGTGTATGTATGTGCATCAACTCAACGCCATTTATTTCTTCAGGGTCAGGGTTGTACACTTTTGTTAGTCGGAAGCTACAACACATCACTTTTTATACAGCTATTCCATATCAAACCGATATAGTAGTTCTCAGGAGTAGTTCTCAGGACTCAGGACGCCAAAAATTAGACCCGTATTTTCTATTTTTGACGTAGGACTACGTCTAACCGGAAGATATAGGGGGTGAAATGGAAATCTAGGCACTGAACAAAAATCCCAATCTAGGCACTGAACAAAAATCCAAAATCCCGCTCGAACCGTGTTGATCTGGAGTTCCCCGCAAGGGTAGCTAGGCCGAGCGCGTTAGTACCAGTGCACCAGTCCACCTAGCCGGCGTTATATAGTTTCGGCCGCCGAAGTGATCGAGTTAGCTGGCAAAGCTGCTCGCGACGATAAGAAAACCCGCATTCGGAACAGAACACATTCGGTTCTGTGGACATCAAGACAACAGGCAGTTGCAGCGAGTGGCGAATGGCAAACGCAATCGCAAAACGGCATCAGGTAGCAGAAGAAAAAAGTTTGTTCTTTATACAAACTGCTTTGGTGGCAAATCCAGAACAAGGCGGCATCGAGGGCGTTCGAAATGGTTTTCTTCAAAACCACGAGTACTAAGTTTTCTAAATTGGAACCGTTACATAAAACAAGGCGCTTTTCAGGGCCATTAAACCTTCCAAAAAAGAGTTTAGGAAATACAGTTCAATGCTTTCTAAAACATTATCCAAAATAATAATAAAACACAAATTGATTTTTTCATAATTTGTTTGCCAGGATTGTTTGCTTATTGATAGTTGGGGACTTTCCTGATTATTCAATTTTCACCAATTCTTAAATTGTTTCCAGATTGAAAGTACAGTAATTTACAATTAGTTCGACATTAAGCTAATTGGACGGACATGTAATGCGACTTATTTAGTTGGAAATTTTTGTAAACATAGAGATCCAAATTATGACCCCATATTGAAAGTCGACACTGTACCACTGTCATCGCAAATGTTCAATTACAGGTTAAAATCGCCTCCAATGCGATACTGAGTGGCGCTTCGGCACGTCGCATTGAATGTAATTTACTGTACAACATGTGACAAAGCTGGATGGGAAGAAATTTTCCAACTGTGAAAGCTGTGGCGAGTGGCAACAAATCTCTAAACAGGAAGGTTTAGCCGAACAAGATGAGGATATCGAGTGATAATAAAACAATAAACTCTTTAGATTGAAGATAATTTTGTGATCCTGAAAAGGACCCTTTTTAGCCTGCATGTGAATCCAACGAGCGAACAAATCGTAATGAATGTATTTTTTTGCCATCGCTCCCTTTTAACGCTCATTCGTTCGCCTCGTTGGACTCGCCCCACTGGCTGAGTCTGCCGTTTTGTCTCTATTCTGTGAGTGTGTACCGCTAGAGTATAAAACCCGCGGACCCCAAAAAAATATCTTATTTTCTTTCAAACCGTAAACCCGTGTGGTTGTACGGCATCGGCATCGTGGACGTAACAAAAGAGGGCAAGTTAAGGGAAAGGCAAAGTCTCACTCGAACCGTGCAGGTCTTCAGTTCCCTGTTGGTCGCATTCACTGATTGCTCCGCAAGGGTAACTAGGCCGAACGGATTGGTGCCGGAGCACCAGTATACCTAACAGCGATTATAGAGTTTCGGCCATCGGAGTGCTCGAGTTGGCTTGCAAAGCTGTTCACGACAATCAGAAAACCCGCATCAAGAACAGAGCAGCTTCGGTTCGGCGCTCATCAAGACAACAATTAGTGTCAGTGAGTGGCAAAGTGTTTCTCCGGCACGTCGCATTAAATGTAATTTACTGAACAACATGTCACAAGCTGTGGCGAGTGGCAAACGCAATAGCTAAACAGGAAGGTTTAACCGAACAAGATGGGAATATCGAGTGATAACAAAAACACAACACCAAAGGTTCTTTTCAGAACCATCAACATATTCATAAAGAATAAACAGTAAACTAATCCATTTTTCAGGTAGATAGGTAGGTAGTCACGTAGGAGAAGAAAATAAAACAATATATTCAAAATATATATTTAACAAAAGCTGTCCCCTGTGTATAGTCCTACGTCACTCCGGTTATGTCCCCGACATTACCCACCCGTCTTTTTTTTATCAGGGTCTCCATTTCCATTTAAGGGTGGTCCAAAAAATAATTTTTCCTCTTTTTCCGAAAATCACTCTTTTCCAAAATTCATAACTTTTGAACTACTGGACCGATTCCAATGACCAACATATCAAACTTACGCCAATTAGCTATTCCTCTCTAAAAAATACAATACTTGCGAAAAATTTTGATTTTATTTTTGTAATTATTGATTGTTTTTGTTTTTAATAGTTTACATGGTCTCGGGACCAAGGGGGCTATTTTATATATATTTTTTTTTTTCTTGAAAGCTGAGCTTTTTTTACGTACATATCCAAACTTCAGAGAGGCGTTATTTTTTGTTCTTGAGTTATAATTTTTCAAAGCTGACCGAAGGTACGAAAAATCATTTTTCTCCTTTTTCCTAAAATGACTTTTACCAAAAACTCATAACTTTTGAACTACTGGGCCGATTCCGATGATCGATATATCAATTTGATGTTGGTCTCCTTTGAAAAAATACCATACTTGCGTAAGAACTGAATTCTATTCACATAGATGTAGTCTAATCACACAGGAATATTGAAGGAATTTCTTCGCGAGTGTTATATTTTTTCATAGAACACTCATTATCTTTCATTACATATCAACTGTTTGAATCGGTGCAGTGGTTCAAAAGTTAAGAATTTTTGAAAAAAGTCATTTTTAGAACAAAATTGTTTTTTGGGCCACCCTAAAGTAAAAATGGACACCATAATAAAATAAATTAAAAAATACGGATCTAATATTTTGCGATAAGAGACCAAACTGCCACTTCACGCGAAAAATCTGAGAACAACTAAATCGGTTCGGCGTGGAATGGCTGTATACTAATATTTACAGCGCTTTTTACTCCATATTTTACCCTTTATCTCTCCATACTTCATCTAGTGTGGATGATCATTTACAATATAATTATCACCAATTCGATATATGTTTCAAGTTCGCTAATTTGCTCAAATTTGAGACATTTTTCGAAAGTTCCACTGCAGGTGGTGAAAGGATTGAACTTCCTTCGTCTTTGCTTTCGCGAGCTGTTTATCAGAAGATCAATATTACGAAAAACATTCTGATAATTACTGACCTCTTTTCAATTTGAAATTTGAAGGATCAAAACAAGTACATTCAGTCGAATGTATACTGGGAATTTACCTTTTTCAAAGAGAACGCTTCATTTATCATCTAAATGTATACTATCGCCGTCAAAACATACCCCTTCAGGAGTAGTACCCATTTTCCATCGAACAATCCAGTCATCGAAACACGTTTTTCATAGCTGTTTTATTCCGAATGGAAAACATCATATCAAAAATCGTTGAGCCAAAAAAAAAGTTAACTTGTTCTTAACCCTTCTGTACCCGCGTGCAAAATAATAACTCGTATACTCACGCACGGTGTCACAGACCGAAGTTTGAGCTTCTCTGTAATATTTCTATTGTGTATTTGTTAGGCTTCTTTGGTATTTATTTGAAGAATTCCGTGTAATTGGATGAAAAAACTCCAGAAAATATGTTTTCTCCGTTTGCATTCAGTTTTAACAGTCATTCAGTCTCCTCACAACAGAGTAATTTTTGATACTCCAACAAAAATAACGAAATTCGACTTTGTTTCCTATTATTAATTGAAAGAAAGCAACTGAATATTAAATATACATATAAAGGTACAAAACATAAAAACATATAAATCGATTATGGTTCCATTGGTGTAAGAATCAGAACATAACATAACCGCGTGCTCGAGACTCATCGCAGGTCTTCGCAGTTATTACAAGATATATTCTACAACTGCTTCGTAATTTTTTACGAAAACTGAAATAATAGGTTGAAGGCTTTGCTCCTGATAGGCAAAGTTCCAGGATATTCAATTTTTTATTTTATTTTAAATATTTTCTACTATCTAATACAACATAAATACTATAACCACTTGATCGGGGTATTATAATCTCTTGAATCTTATTATATATTAAGAACACTGAGCCATGTTTTGAGAAAATTTAAGTGCAATTCATGTATGAAGTAACCTGAAATGGGGAAATATTCCTCAATCCAGCAATTCCAAATGAAATCGTCCTGAAAATGCAGATTTTAAAAACTTGTATTTTTGATTCCAATGAAAGTGTGTATTCCGTTTGGGTTGGAGGAAATGTGAGTTTTTCACAGCCATCGCGAATTTTTTGACTCATGCGTAACTTTTGAAAAGGGCGTATCGATTTTAGTAAAAGAAATATTTGATAATTAATATCTCAAAAACTATGAGTCATACCGAAATAGTGTCTTAGAAAGAGTTATAGAGTATTGATGGTTGAATATGAAAAAATGTACACTGAGAAAAAAAATTAGTACTCTTTTTTTTATTTACAAAATAAAAATTAAATTTGCAATATCCAAAATACATATTCTTTAATTTTTTTTTTATTTTTTCATACAAAATAGAAGTCATGCAGAAAATTTAAAAAATCGACCAAAGATGGTAAAACTATTTTTGACGAACTTTGTGGAAAATCGATTTTTTATGAATTTTTGAAACTACGAATTTTTGTATGTTAACAATAATTTTTAGCCACAAATTATGAATCCTGATGTGATTAAAAACAAAAAAGAAAATTCAAAAAATTTCATGAACATGACGGTATAGCACGACAAACATATTAAAAGGGATTATTTACTATGAAAAAGACAATACATTAGAAATATTTTTTTAAATATTTCGAGAATGGCTACATTTAGAAGGAGATTGATAATAACCTTTTTTGTTTTAAATCACATCAGGATTCATAATTTTTGGCTAAAAATGATTGTTAACATACAAAAATTCGAAGTTTCAAAAATTCCGAAAAAATCGATGTTCCACAAAGTTCGTCAAAAATAGTTTTACCATCTTGGGCTCATTATTTCAATTTTCTGCATAACTTCTATTTTGTATGAAAAAATAAAAAAAAAAATATATGTTTTGGATATTGCAAGTTGAATTTTTATTTTGTAAATAAAAAAAGAGTACTAATTTTTTTTCTCAGTGTACATTTTTTTCATATTCAACCATAAATACTCTATAACTCTTTCTAAGACACTATTTCGGTACGACTCATAGTTTTTGAGATATTAATTATCAAAGATTTCTCTTACTAAAATCGATACGCCCTTTTCAAAAGTTACGCTTGAGTCAAAAAATTCCCAATTGCTGTGGAAAACTCATGTTTCCTCTAACCCAAACGGAATACACACTTTCATTCGAATCAAAAATACTCATGTTTTGTCATTTATCGATTTCATGTGGAATTACTCAATTATGAAATTTGTTGAGTTGATATCTATATATTAGGCTGTCAAAAAAGTCCTGCGGTATTTCCGCGAGGTGTCGTTGTAAACGCGTAGTTCTAGTTGTAATACTTGTATCGGGTCATACTATAGCTTGTTGGAAAGGTATTTTTGCGCGCTATAATATAGTCCTTGACATTGTTTTGTTTGGTTAAGTCGTTCGTGAGTTATAGTGTCGCAAATATGTAGAAAAATAAAGAGAAAATCCGACATATTTTACAGTACTACTATGACAAAGGCAAAAATGCATCTCAAGCTGCCAATAATGCGCCACGCTCCGGAAGGCCTGTCGTCGAAAATTGCGACAAAATCGCTGAATTAGCCGAGAAAGACCGGCATAGTAGCAGCCGTAGCATCGGCCAAGAGCTGGGGATAAGTCATCAAACCGTTATTAACCATTTGAAAAAGTTTGGATTCACAAAGAAGCTCGATGTATGGGTGCCACACACGTTGACGCAAAAAAACATCTTTGACCGTATCGAGTCATGTGAATCGCTGCTGAATCGCAACAAAAACGACCCGTTTCTGAAGCGGATGGTGACTGGCGATGAAAAGTGGGTCACTTACGACAACGTGAAGCGCAAACGGTCGTGGTCGAAGCCCGCTGAAGCGGCTCAGACGGTGGCCAAGCCCTCATTAACGGCCAGGAAGGTTCTGCTGTGTGTTTGGTGGGATTGTCAAGGAATAATCTATTATAAGCTGCTTCCCTATGGCCAAACGCTCAATTCGGACCTGTACTGCCAACAACTGGACCGCTTGAAGGTAGCACTCATGAAGAAGAGGCCATCTTTGATAAACAGAGGCCGCATTGGCTTCCATCAGGACAACGCCAGGCCACACACTTCTTTGGTGACGCGCCAGAAGCTCCGGGAGCTCGGATGGGAGGTTCTTTAGCATCCGCCGTATAGTCCGGACCTTGCACCAAGTGACTACCATCTGTTTTTGTCCATGGCGAACGAGCTAGGCAGTCAGAAGTTAGCCACAAAAGAGGCATGTGAAAATTGGCTATCCGAGTTTTTTGCCAATAAGGAAGCAAGCTTCTATAACAGGAGTATTATGGAGTTGGCATCTCGTTGGGAACAAGTCATCGAACAAAACGGCGCATATTTGACTTAAAACAGATGATTGTAACTAATTTTATGAACAAATGAAAATTTAAAAAAAAATACCACAGGACTTTTTTGACAACCTAATATATATTTAAGAATCAGAGTCTTTCACGTTGCATGCCTGTCGAAATATTTGGCCAGAAATTATTTAGCAAGATTTTTTTAGGTTTGGTTATTTTCTTGCTTCTACTGCTGATGCAAATATTATAAAGAGTGTTGAAGAATATTCAGTGCGGATTATTGACGTAACAGACGGAAATTCATGCATGTAATGTAATTACATAAAACATGACAGTGCGGCTTCACTAAGCATTGGCAACCGACAATTCCCAACCGCTCCTCCAGTGCACAAAAAAAATTGTAAGGGGTTGTATCTAGGACACGACCGCATATTTTCGACGTAGAACTACGCAATTATATTATGCAACCCACTTGTTTACCAGTTCGAGTATTATTTTAGAATGCATCGATATTTTTATGATAGATTATGTTCTTTGTTACAAGAAAATTTGATGAATGTCCTTTTACGTTTGATATGATGCCTAGGAATACCAAGATATGTGAACGGAAGAGTTGTCAAACGATAATTGTATTTTACATTTCCCTCTGAAATTATTGCACATCTCATGTTTACGTAGTCCTCGAACCGCGAAAGTTCATTCACCTCTAGTATCTGAAATGACGATTTTCCCAGGCTTCTCAGTTTAAAAGTACGTTTTAGGGAAACATATTCCGGTCTGCACAACGACAAGCGAGTACAAAAGTACTCAACACCATAAAATACCCCCGACTTGCATGTATTTGCGAAGCGGATTCCCCAAGCGCATTAATTTTGAAGTCTGTGTTAGGGAAACACAGCTCGGTGGGAATAAAAAAACCCCCGACTTGCATGTATATTTGCAAAGCGGATTTCCACAGTTACATCGATTTTGAAGTCTGTGTTGGGGAAACCGCAAATCGGGCCAATCAAAACTTGGCAGTTAGGGCGTTTAAATAACGCTTGACATTTTACAGTTATTCAATTGTTCATCTCATGAAAAATAATATTTTATTAATTGTGATAGACGCGTAGAAATATTTCCTATCAATTGATGAAAACATCTTTCCGATCTATTAAGAAATGTTCGAGCTATAAGCATTCGAAATACGGGTAAGGTTAGCACACAAATCGGCAGAACAAATATATGGGAAAAAGGAAATCCTTCAAGTTTTCATGAATTTAAACCGTTTAGAGATTAGCGAATTGTTATGTATAGCATATCAAACAAATCTTAGAGAATTTCCGATTCGATTGGTACGCAAATCATGAGAATTCGTTCACAGTGAAAATAGTTATTAACGTGGACTTTATTTCATAAAAACGTGACCTGTTTTCTGCTTTGGCACCCTTCCTGAAAGACGTAGTTCTACGTCAACAAGCAATTACCAACTTAACATTCCCATATACTAATCTCCCTTTCGACAGCATCGCATTAGTCGCCCCGGGTGAAATAATTATCATTTCGCAACGAATCTTTGAATAATTCATTTTCCCAACGTTAGCCACCGCTGCCGTGAACTTCCTCGGGGTAAAAGTTCGGAACAATGGGGCCACCTTACAAAGCCACTTCCAGAAAATCGCTCCAACGCTCAGCGCCCAAGAAGTGGCCGTCCGGTGGAATTCCGCACTCTTGCTCGGGGTTATTGTGGAGAACTTATTCAAAGGCGACCACCACCACAATAGGACGAAGGGACGAAGCAAAGATGACCCATAAAATGATGCCATGTGTAGGGAAGGAAAAAAAAAGGAAACTTCCAACTACTTTTTTGTCTCAGTTTATTCTTTCTTCATTCAAAAGAGTCCACACACACCCTCGTAATTTTTTTCTCCCCTCTCTCTCTCTCTCTCTTCAGAAGAATTGGTGGATGCTTTAGGAGTACCTTTTCTTCTTCCGCCGACAGGACTTCCGCTGCTACTCCTGCTGCTAGCGTTTGAAAGATGAGAAAGGGGAGAATCGGTGGCGAGAAAAAAAAATCCTCACTCTCAATATCCATTTGTGTCACAGAGCCGGCAATCGCTGTGCCCAGAAGAGGGGAGGCCCTCCATAAAGGAACTCTGGATTATGTTCATGATGTTGAATGCCGAGAAAGTAGATTAGGTCAGCCTCTCTGAGGTGGGAACACATGCTTTCTGCGCTCAGCAAGCGGTCTCGCACCGCACGCGGGAAGAGCTTTGGGGTCCCGGTTCCGTTCGTCCATAGACAGTCGATGGTTAGTGAAATTACATACATACATTAGTGCTATCGAGAATGATCCTGCCGCTTTGATCTGTATGCTTCGATGGACGATAAGAGAAGGGGAATCACTCCGGATGGGGGCCTTCGTCGCTCCTGGCCGAGAGGAATGGCCGCTTTTTTATCGCACTTCAATTTTGCTAATTATCCGTCCACTGATAACGAGTTCAATTACGGATAATAAGATTTGTTCAAGCATCTTGCTAATTGTCAGTAGAGCGTTTCAAAAACGCTCGATAAGATGAGGTGTATGCGACTTCAAAGGACAACTTTGCTTTCACAATTTGAATAATTTATGGCGAAAGAGTAAAAGGAAAATCAAATTTATCGATTTTTTTTTCGATTTTGATAAAACTTCGCACAGATTCTTTCATTAAATATGCAGCCTGGGGTTGTAAATTAAATGTTCTCCATTAAGACAGGTTATTGTGCATAAAAACCTTACAATTCTAGACGGAAATTTCAATCGACAACATATCATAATTTAGAATGTAAATTTCGATATTCAAATATGCTGGCCTTATGGAGCTATTACTTTCGGTTGCTTCCTCTGCAATAAATTTTATTTGCACTTGGCAAGATGATGATGATTATGACAATGATGATGCCACCTCATCCCTCTACGATGACGATTCATCTTTAAGATAATTAAGGATTTAAGATCATGCATGGGAACCAGTATTGAAAACAAACTCGGACTCGTTTGTTGCAGACAAAAATTTTTCTATCAACAGAACAACGGCGGAAACTGAAAATTTGAATCTCAAGGCTTGCCAAGAAAATTTCCAACCCGGGAAGATCCTTGATTGGGTGAGTCTCTAGTGAACAAATTGAGCCCGATATCTCAATGTTTTCACTAGAAACTCACTCTGAGACCTGTACAGTCCACACTACAGAAAAACCTCGACATAACCATCTGATAATGCGATAGTTTACGAGTATTCTGTCGAGGCTATTCCGAGCTCGAATTTGATTTTTTCATTATACATCGGTTTTCGCCAGTGTTCAAACTAGACATGTATATTTTTGATACCCAAAATAATATATATATATATATATATATATATATATATATATATATATATATATATATATATAAGATTTCTGTCTGTCTGTGTGTCTGATTCTTATGGACTCGGAAAATACAGAACCGATCGATATGTAAATTGGTATGTAGGGGTTTTTGGGGTCGGAGAAGGTTCTTATGATATTTCCAGACCCTATCGAAGTTTGCTGGGTCAGCTAGTTTAAACCAAATTTGGCATTTGGAGGTTTTAGGGTGTAGTAAATGTTTTTACGGTGGTTTGACTCTCCACCACCCTCTTTAAGGAGGGGGGGGGCTGCCATACAAATGAAAAACAAATTTCTTCATAACTCGAAATCTAATTAAGCAAATGGAAACAAATTTGGCATTTGAAGATTTTAGGGGGCACGAAACGTTTCTATGGTGAATGGACACTCCTCCCCCCTCTCTAAGGGGAGAAGAGGAGAGGGGTCTGTATTTTTCCTACCATATTTTCTGTATCAAACTTTTATTCCATGTAACGGAGAAACATGTTATTTGCAAGTGTTTGAAAAATCCTGAACGAGAATTGTGTCTGAAAATAATCTGATATTATAATGATGAGTTTTAGTAGAAGTATTAGGAATTTTAGTAAAAGGTAAATTCAACGGGGTCGATTAGAAAATCAATCAATGAACAGTTCTGCGATTGGACTCATGAACTTGCGCTAAGTAAGAAAACGTGAATGTTTGAAGGTATTGATTTTTTTATTGCTATTGATAACAAAAAACAAATTTTGGGTGGGACGAAGTTTGCTGGGTCAGCTAGTTTAAAATAAAATCCATCATCATCAGTACGAACATAGTAATTAACGCACCTGGAACAAAAACGCTAAACTTATAAACAGTTTTACTAATTTATAATACAGATTTAACATGCATGATTCACAATCAAATGACTATGAACAGAAGTCTATGTGAGGTTAGACTAGTAATTTATACAATCTAATTTTACTAATTATTTCATTTTTCAAACGCCATATGACGTCATACTTTCTACCTATTTTTGATGACATTATCAATGTTAGATTTAAAAGCTAATTTGTCATCAATTACTTGTACTAGATATTTGACTTCTGTAAGGCGTTCGAGTGCCTCACCATCAATTACAAAATCACCGTTGGAAATGGAATTTGCTGAAGAAATGAACGTATTCAGTCTTCCTAACAATTAATTCCATTCATCCATGTAGCTTCCATTCCATTCCATTAAATTTAGTTCAACGAAACATACAAAAAACTTTTTTGGGAAGAAAAGACACACACTTCTTACACTTCTTGAGAAAAAAAGAGTGCAAACTATGTATGAAAGTATCGGGCACGCAAAAGAACGTCCACACTCGATGACTACACGATCAAGACTCCTAAACAAAATGACTTTTTTCGGATGGTGAGAAAAAAAACTTAGACTTAGATAATTGAGTTAATAATTGAGTTGAATTTCCCATGGAAGGTAATTATATTAAATTACTTGCAAAAAAAATCTACGCCCTTGTGAGCGGCCTTCCGGGAGTTAACCGGAACATTCCGACTAAAACATGTTTTTGAGTTCTTTTTATTTTTTGACGTAGAACTACGTCTTTCATTAAGGGTGCCAAATCAGAAAACAGGTCACGTTTTTATGAAATAAAGTTAACGTTAATAACTATTTTTGCCGCGGACGGATTTTGGCGATTTATATACCAAACGAATCGGAAAATTCCTAAGATTTGCTTGATATGCTATACATTACAATCCCATAGTCTGTATATGGTTTAAATTGATAAAAATTGGAAGCATTCCCATTTCCTCATACATTTGTTCTGTCCATTTGTGTGCTTTCCCGAACAGAGCTGTCAATAACGAGCAACTTATCGACGAGCAACGAAGGAGAAATCGTAAGATATAAGGTCTCCGTGCACAAAGGAAAAGAAGAAGAACGAAGTGGAATATTTGCCTAGAGTATGAACAGTGGATCTCGCTGAGGCAAACTTTCATTCCTCGTGAGGACACCGACTGAACAACATCGTTGCTGGGCGAGCTGGACGGTGAGGGATCGAATACCTTTCTCATGGCAATGAGGGTGGAGGAGTAATATGATGGACAAAGTAAAGTATTCCAAGAGCCTTTTTGAAGGTTAGAGACGAATGAACTGAAAAAGTTGAAGGTTTCTTTAATTCAACAAGCAGGGAAAGAAGGCACACTTTCAGTCTCATTATGTATTCAAAACAATGAATATCGCTTGTTCTTCCTTGTTTCGGATTAAGCTGTGGACGCGACCAAATTACTCACTTGCTGTTGGCTCTGGCATTGCAATCATTGCATCAAACTGACGCCATTGCATTAGAGTTCTGAGTTACACAATTGTGTGGGGAATCATCAAGCTAGGCTATCGTCAGCTCAAAAGAAAATAAATGTTCTGGAATTTTGTCAATAATATGGTGGATGACGGTAGAAAAAATCTCTCCACAAAGGATGACAACTAAGCTAATCTAGACTGGCAAGATTAACAGAAAGGCCTTCTGTTGAGAATAGCGCAAAACGGAGTTGCAGTCGTAATGATAAATGTAAACAAGGAGGGAAAATAGCGGGAGGGAAATATTTACGCTAGGGTATTAGTAATGAATCACTGCTGAGGCAAATAATCAGCCTTTTTCCAAGCAGTTAACATTGTTTGTTTTCTGTCATCAATGCATTGAACTGACGCTATGGTGAAGTAGGTGTTAAGGTTGTTCACCAAAAAATTATTTGGGGAATACCAAGTTATTCAATAATTTATATTAAGTTATTAATTTATTTGGGCACGCGTGCCAGCTGCTTTCAACTAGTATTGCATTTGCGCTAATCTTGATCATAATGAAGCAGTGCTACTCTTTTCGAGGTTGTTGAGATTGACAGATGGAGTTTATTTCGTTTATTTAGTCACCAAGAAAGTAAATGCCGTTCTGGAGTTTTGTATGCGATTTGATATATTTGATATTTTCATAAATAACAACCAAGGTGTGTTCCCGCTCGAGAACGGGGCGTTTGGTTTGAGCTGTCTGTTTTGTCGTGTTCATTTTCACCCAAGGATAGTTTATACGGCAAGAAAAATCGGAAAAGTGAAGAAATATTAGAAAAAGTGATTTCCTATATGCTCTACATATAGTATTGTTAGTCCAATTAAAATTTGCATTGAGTTAAATATACACTCAGGAAGTAAAAAATATAAAAAGAAATTTCCTTTTCGATTTAAAATATGTTTTCTCTATATTAAAGTAACATGTTTTTATTGATTGATGATTGTGTTGGGTATTGGCAATTATCTTATATTACTTTGGGGAGTTTTTTCTTCATTTCATCCATACATAATACAGAAGGCATCTAGTCTAAAATCATCATATCCCGTTCCACTTCGGCATCTTTTATCTGATACGCACCATCCAATGACTGTTTACCATCCTTCTGTCATCATCACACAGTAAACGCTAGTGGAGTGAACAAACATTACCCAACAACCAAACAAAACGGCCTTCTTCAGGGCCACCAAATCATTATCAAAGAGTTGAACGATGTATTTTTTCAAACATATCCAAAATGAACAGTGAGCCTAACGGAATCCTACGTCAACTATGCGGTCGTGTCTCGGACACAACACTCCTTCGACTTTTATTTATCAATTCCTTCTCAGTTTTCGCGACAAAATTGTTGGAGTTGATCTTACGTTTCTGGTTTGCCATGAAATTTTCGATTGGACGCCCGCTTGGGGACGTTAGGCGGGCTCGCCGACCTGGGTACCGCATCGATATTCAGCCGCTCCATCTCCTCTAATGATCGCTTTGAGTAGTGAGCCGACGCCAGATCCGGCCAGAACACCGCGTCTTCGGCCTAATGATATTTCTTGGTGAACGACGAAACTTCCGGTAGACACTTCGTACTATATATTTCCACGTTCACGGCCAGTCCGGAGCTAAAGATGAGCGGCTTTGACATCCCCTTCTCGCTGATTGTCAGCCACAGCAGAACCTTCTTGGAGAACTTGGTGTGTGAAATAAACTTCACTTCGGAGCTCACTTCCTTCGTGGGGAAAGTAAAATACGAAGTGCCCTGTCAGTCGGAGGAGGAGACTTCCGGTTAAAAACAAGAGAGAGAGAGAGAGAGACAAGCCAGAGAACAAAGGTGATTGAGCATGTGTGCTTGTGTCTTGTCGCCACCATGTTGCGAGATCTTGTTGAATTAATTTGCTCTAATCATATAATTTGCATGGAAATGCGGATATTTGCACCGTCTTCACGCATCAACACTACCACATGCTCAAATGCCGTATATTCAAAGTAGATACATGCACACATGGGACGACAAGACACACGCACACATGCTCACTCACCTTGTTCTCTGGCCTGACTCTCACTCTCTCTCTCTCTCTTGTTGTTAACCGGAAGTCTCCTTCTCCAAGCCTCCCGGCGAATACTGCTCGCGTGGCAGGCAGCTTCGAAACACGACAAAACTCACTTTATAAAACGTGATACTATCGTTGCGGACTATGTTCATCACACGCGGCTTTCTTAACGAGATTCACCAGCTCAACCTTTCGTCACGGTGGCTCAGTACACAATCTGCACGAACGCGAAGTCGTTGCTTTTAACGCCCCGGCACTTCCGTCGTATACGGAGATGCATATTTGCCCTTCTAACTACACTTTTGTCGGGGCCAATGACCCGCACCACACCAGCACCGAAACCGTAATTTTTGCTAGCCTCTAGAACCAACTATGGTTTTCCCGGAAATATTCCGAAAATATTCGTGAATTCTTATTCAATTCAAACCGTCTTACAATCCACCACAAAATTACTGTGAAGCTTCCCCACTGACACTTATTTGAATTCGCATTCAAACGAATTGGCGACGACAACGGCGACGTTTTCCACCGAGTAGCATACACTTCCTCGAGGAATAATCCTGTGGCATCCACCAGTAAATGACTACAATTCGCCCTCTGTGGCAATGGCGTCACCTTTCTTGTCGAGCGTCTATATAAAATACATCTAAGAACTTCGAGATTACGTGCAAAAGATTTAATTTTTCCTCCGCATTTAAGGGAAGGTGGAAGCAAGCCTTTGTAAAAGTATAGGTAAAACCACGTGTAGAAATGAGGTAATAGTGTTTGTGATAGAAGAGAGTTTGTTTCGTTTGTTTTGATCTTTGTACCTAAATAGATCAATTCACATATCAGACTGTGTGGCGCTTTACTGACACGAGTCTTAGAATACATTTGAAAAAAATAACAATTCAACACAGTAGTAAAATGTATGCACGATGTGTTCCGATGAACAATTGCAAATATAAATATATATACAAGGTGTATTTGCATATGAAGTAAAATTCTGATTATACGCGAGCGTAACATGAGCAAACTTATAACACATGCGAATTTGGGCTCTTTGGTATTAACAAGTTTTTCCGCACAGTAACTCGATGTTGATAATTCCTTAATATTTTCCTTCGTTGATCGTATTGTTTTCACATATTCACGTTGGAGAGCCTTAACCCTTCTCTTCGTTGGTCGAGGCATTTTGATTAGATGTAATGCTTTTCCGTTTACTATTTATGAAAGCATAGGCAGCCGTGACAGTGCGAGCAGTGTTGCTAAAACTTACATTACATATCCATTAAACGTAAAAATAATAATTGTATTGATATCAACTCAATTTTATTTTATTAATTTTCGTGACATGAAACGCTATGACTCAGGAATAACATTTTATTGAATGGTTTTTCTAGGTGTTTCGATGATGTTATCTGGCATCAGTGTCGAAAAAGTAACGATGTTTTCACCAGTACCAACAAAACCATTGCGGAAAATTGAAAAATGAAAAGTTAACTTTCAGAGCATAGCTCGAGTTTTACGACGTTTTCCACTATAAATTGCGACAGCAAATGAAAATTTAATATTTGGTGAATAATCGATTAGATTTTGGTTAATATTACTTGGTGGGAAGTGTGTGCAAACGATCATTTTCTTCACATTGTTTCGCAAAATTATTGATTTTCTGGCGAGGGGTAAGGAAGGGAGATAAAAGAAATGAGCGCCATTGTGGCAGCCATTTGTGGCTAGCTTCCACCTTCACCTTAAATGATAAATACAAAGTTCGTTTAACAAGTTCTGGACTGTGAGTGCCATTTTGGTTAGCCTTTTTTTTTCAGACAAATGAACTGTTTCAAAACGATTTGATTCAACGTCAATAGGATTGGAAAAACTGATTTCTGCAAACGCTACTGGGCGATTTGTCACTAAGAGAAATGCGTTATTTCTATCAGCACGATTAAGTCCTGAGTGAACGACGACGTCAGGGGAAATATTGAGGTCACCCAGAAAAATTTTGTCCAAAAAAAATAATCACAATTCAAGAAATTTACCAGAAATTTTTGCTCGAAAAAATAGTTACAATTCACGCGCTTCACTATAAAAATTTTATTGGAATAAAATTGATAAAATTCACGCAATTCGGTAAAAATAACTAACACTGTAAATTTTATTAATCGAATCCGCACAGAATAAATAAAAACAACAAACTTCCACTATTTCTTGTCTAAAACTTAACGCTAGTACTTTTTACATAAGTTAATCTTAATTAAATACTTAAAAAATATTGCTCACCTTGACGTCACGCTGTTGTTTCGGTGCGCTGCTGGTCACGGACGACGATGAGCGCTTGCCGGGTGCCTCTTTGTTGTTTCTCAAATCCTCGGTAAGCCGCCGAGAATAGCTCCAAGCTAGAAACACAACTACTTTAGTCACCAACTACAAACTCGCGCCAGTTAAGAATGCTGGGTGGCGTTCGGGTTTTAATAAAAACACTTCTTGACTGCTCCAGATCCTAAATCAAACTAACTAAATTTTATTTTTAAAGCTTCCTTTACTTTCTTTTACTTTTTTTTCTTTGTTATCTAGTAAGGTATTCAAAACCGGAAAAGTTTTCTCAATAAGTTGATTACGAAATAACGAAATCTGATTCATCAATCTTCAGATTCAGCGGGAAGCAAAATGATTCACTTCCCGTCATGCATTCAGGCTAAATTTGCGAACATAGACTCGAATTTTTTTTTTGAGAAATACAGATCCGATCTGAGGTTTGAACGCATTGTCGATAGTAATTCATTTGAACAAACATCCAATTCGTTCTACTTGCAGACATGCACTTTCTGCTATCCAAATTCATAGCTTTGAATAAGTACTCGTTGTTTTGACGTAGGACTACGTCTTTCATTTCTATACCAAAGTTTCAAAAACGAAAGCGTTACGCCGGAGACCGAGATTTTGAGCGTTAATAGCTCCTAAACAACTGAACGAAATGGTATGATAAACACCTTATTCGAAAGATAAAATGTCTACACACTTGTTACTTTTTTATCCAAAAACTTGTTTCAATAGCCTTAAAATTGCTTTCAAAACAGGCTATTGAAATCACCAATTGGTATATAAGCGAGCGCCGCTCGGAAATCCATTCAGTTATAATTGAACAGCGATTGAGGTACCATCGCAGGAATGAACGGATGTTTCCCTAACACAGATTTCAAAACCATGGAGTCTGGAGAAATCGACATTGCTAAATGGATACAAGCAGCGGGTACTTTTGTACTCGTTTGCGCTTTTGTAAATCGGAATATTTCCCTAACACAGACTTCAAAACCATGGAGCCAAGGGAAATCGACATTTCAAAATAGATACAAGCAGCGGGTACTTTTTTTACTCGTTTGCGTTTTTGCAAATTTGAATGTTTCCCTAAAACAGACTTCGAAACCATGAAGCCAAGGGAAATCGGCAATTCAAAATAGATACAAGCAGGGTACTTTCTTACTCGTTTGCGTTTCTGCAAATCGGAATGTTTCCCTAACACAGACTTCAAAACCATGGAGCCTGGGCAAATCGGCATTGCAAATGAGATACAAGCTGCGAGTACTTTTGTACTCGCTTGCGTTTTTGCAAACCGGAATATGTTTTCCTAACACAGATCCCGAAACCAATAAGTTGGGACAGTCGGCATTCCAGATCTCGGCAGTACATTTTATACCCCCATGCATTTTTACACTCCGGAATGCGTTTTGCTAACACAGTCTACAAAAATGGGTACAAATGCGACGCTTCGGCTCGGACTGCATGCCCCTTCATTTCGTAAGCTCACTGAACTTCTACGCATACTGTTTGATGATTAGGCAAAATGTTGATAACTGTTTGCTGTGAAAACCACTACCATAATGCATGAATTGACCTAAAATGGGTTTTGTTTGCAATTGAATTCATGAATTGTTTCATTCATTCACTAGTTTAATCAATAATTTAATCAACAGCTTTGCGCATCGGCGATATCGTACACACTGAGGAACATTCGAAGTGCGATTACGGCTAATTGAAAAACCACAAATGATTACTAAGCCAACGGCAGTCCTTGTCAATATCATAGGTATAACCCATCCATAGTTTTTTTGTTGTAGCGAAATTGTCGTTGGCGAAATAATGGTAACACGATTCAATGGGTCAAAACGATTTGACCTGCTTCATCCAGCATGCCATTGAGCGCCAGAAAAGTATTCAATGCGCCGTGAGCCCTTCCGTAATGGAACCACCCCGCTGGAACCAGTCTGCCAGCTTCCTCATCCGTCATAATTAATATCACTGACAGCTGCTACCAGCAGGAATATCTAGACTGCGAGTGCCATTTAAGTAGGAACTAACCAACGGAAAGGTGGATAAGTACCTTCAAACATAAGTCCGCATATCACGATCATAGGGAGTCTACCACCGGTCACTGTTAATTTACGCTGGTACATTGAGTGCAACTTTGTGTGTGACAACTTCGACCGCCCTTTCCCACGTGCACAAACCAGCATGCACTAATTGCTGTTCCGCGGATGAACCTCCGCTTAGTTCCTGCTGCTGCCAAAGGGAGTGGTGTACATAAATATGCCCCTGGTCTCTCACGTATATGTACATCGCGGTCCTATCGGGGGTATAGCATCCCGCTGTTATCCCACCTCGTTATCGCTCACTGCCATCGCACACACGTGCAATCATAATTAACCTCGATTCCTCGATGTGGTACGTGATATCTAAGCCCTGCGTCACGCTGCCGCCATTGCCGATAGCAAGCGTTAAGCTTGGATATCGCCTATGACCGCGCTGCGAATAGGCTGAGTACTCAATATGTGTGGACCTGACTGGGAGGCTTCAGCCGACAAAGGATGATCCTGATTGATATTAACTATCATTCAAAATTAAACTCATCGGACTCGGGACTCTGGAGGATCTGCACGCGGTCTTCATAATCGGTCCTTCCGGGTCGCTTTCCCCCGATTAAGTTTGGATTTCATGTGATACAAACGTTCAATTAGTGTCATTATTGGAAAGCGCTTTCGAGAGAGGGACTTTTCATCGCTCGATTGGATTTCGAGGATACCATAGCGGTATGGTAACACTAACAAATGTCAAAAATTGAACACTATTAGCGGGATTTATAATGCATTTTTACCCTTTTGATGGTTACATTATTCCAGTTGATGATAGCAATATGATCAAGCCTGCATAGATTGGCTTTGATGTCGGAACGGCACCCTGAAATGCATCAATTCAAGCAAAGTACCCATTTCAGTCTACACATGTAGGTTACGAAAAGGGGTGAAAAAAAATTCCATTACATAAAGCTCTAAACCCGGAGCAAAAAACCCCATCACTTCAAAAGCTAACAGTTGCGCATAATGTACATACATACATAAAAACATTGAAAGCCGAGCCCAACAAAATCGCCATCACATCCAATCGAACCCCTCCTATCGATTGTAATGAATCGAAAGACCTAACGCTTTTTGATGATGGATGAAACGTTGAAAGGTTGAAATGTATTCTAAATACCGGGCTAAATTGTTGAACGCAATCAACGCTAATGTGAATCGAATATCTCCACCTCCCCCCCCCCCACAACATGGCGCTACAAGCCAACCGAGCGGTCGAACGCCGCGTATCATAACCACATTAGATCCGAATTCGTGGCCACCGACTGATTATTCTACGAGGCTGTTGATGCGGCTGTCACCGGATTGTGGAGCTCTGTATCCAATCAGCCAATGCAATCCATTACAGGGCCTGCGTTGAATCAGGAATAACCTATTGCCGACACCACCAGTTCAAACGCTCGACAGGAGCCTATTCATCGGTGATTGGATGGATCGGAATTTGTTTAGCCTTCCGCAATTTTACTTTTTTCTCCACCATCCGGACCATTCGCCAAAATGGCTATGGAGAAAATGTTTTAATCAACGCGCTACCCCTCGGAGTCAGCCCGCACAGACGGTTGCATCGCAACTACATTGACGGTATTTGGTTCAATGGCCGGATAATTAGACTCGACTATTAATCAGCACTTTGTTATTCATTTTAGCTGCCTTTACAAGTGCATGATCTTTCTGTCGAACGAATTCATTCTGTCTTTCATTGAATGTGGGAACTCGATGGGTAAATTGGTGACAACAAAAAAATGTGATTTTTTATTATATGAGCAATTCCAGCTACTTCTATACGGGTGTTCCCAAAATAATTAGCTTTATTTCAAAAAATCTTAATGACTTATATTTGTGTCGAATTAGTAAATGGTAATGGTAATTGTGAAATTGAAAAATTTGGTCGGCGTTAAGTCGGAGAAGATTTCAAATTGATGAGGAAAAAAGTCACAGGAGGGTTGTATCCGAGACACGACCGCATAGTTGACGTAGGATTCCGTCGGGCTATCTGTTGATTTTGGATGTGTTTGAAGAATAACCATTTTAAACTCTTTGATATTGATTTGATGATCTCCTGAAAAAGGCCGTTTTGTTTGGTTGTTGGGCATTGTTTGTTCACTTCACCAGTGTTTACCGAGTGATGATAACAAAAGGATGGTAAACAGTTGTTGGATGGTGCGTATCAGATGAAAGATACCGAAGAGTAAAGAGATATGATGGAAATTGCCCTCTGTGATCCTAGACGAGATGCCTCCTGTGTTCTGTATGGATGAAATAAAGAAAAAAAAACTCACCGATGTAATATAAGATAACTACCAATACCGAATACAACTGTTAATTTTTCTCGCCAGTAAAAACATGTTACTTTAATATAAAAAAATTATATTTGAAATGAAAAAGGTAATTTTCTTTTATAATTTTTACTTTCTGAGTGTTTATTCAACCCAATGCGAATTTTAATTGGATTATCAACACCTAATACTATATGTAGAGCAACCACTTTTTCTAATATTTCTTAACTTTCCCAACTTTCCTTGGGTGAAAATGAACACAACAAAACAGACAGCTTAAACCAAACGACCCGTTCTCGAGCGGGAACACACCTTGGTGTGCTTATTTATGAAAATTCAAATAAATCGTTTCATATATCAAGTCATTTTAACACAACTGCTACCATATACAATCTTACACTTACTCGTGCTAAATTTTTCACAATTCACGATCGGTCATTGATATGAAATTCCACGAAGCAACCAACATTAATGTTCCAAATTTGTACATGATTTGCTAGAATTAATTGAATCACTCATTAATTGCAAGATAAAAATGCCCCCGATTCTCATATATTTGCAATGTCGATTTCCCCCAGGCAGCTTGGTTTTGATGTCTCTGTTAGTGAACCGCCGCATGTGTCGTCAATTTCGACAAATCAGAAGTGGGTATTTCCATTAGGATAGGGGTTGAGATATTTTAATTGTTCAATAGTTAGTTTCATGACATATATTTTTACTTACTTTTTTACTCAATATAAAAAATTGTTATAGAGTACCGAAATCGATTGACGCAAAAATTTCATCAATCCATCATGAAATGATTGAGCAATAAGCTTTTGAAATTGGACAATTTCCACGATGTGCTCGATTTTCCTTTTTTTTTGTACCCCAATATGTTCCCGAAAGACGTAATCCTACTTCAAAAAGATAATGATGGCGTCAGTTGAAGATGTTAGTGAACTATATTTTTCTGTTGTCAGATTTCATAAATGTAACAAACAGAGTAGGATGTAGCATAAATGTATTTTGAAATATCAACGTAAACCAACCATATTATTTAGCTAAGATAAACTACACATTTGACCATGGCGACCTTGGTAAATTGTATATATTGACATAGAACTACGTATTTCATTAAGGATGCCAAATCAGAAAACAGGTCACGTTTTTATGAAAAAAAGTTAACGTTAATAACCATTTTTGCCGCGAACGGATTTTGACGATTGAAATACTAAACGAATCGGCAATTCCTTAAGATTTGTTTTTTTTATGTTACATATTACAATACCCTGGTGTGTAAACGGTTTAAATTGATGAAAACTAGAAGCATTTCCATTTTCCCATACATTTGTCATTTGTGAGTTTCCCTACCCATGCCGTCTATAACGAGGAACTTATCGGCGATCAACGAAGAGGAATGAAAAGTCTCCGTGTACAAAGGAAGAGAAGAAGAAGAACGAAGGGGAATATTTGCCTAGAGCATAAATATTGGATCTCGCTAAAGCAATGAGTATCGCTTGTTCTTCCGTGTTTTGCGTCATCGCATGTCTTCGTTTCGGATTGAGCTATGGACGCGACCAAATTACTTATACGCTGATGTCTCTGGAATTGCAATCATCACATCAAACTGATGCCATTCCGTTAAGGTTCTGAACTACACTATTGTGTGGGGAATCATCCAACTAGGCTATCATCGGCTCACCAGGAAAAACAATTGTTCATGAATATTGTGTGTGATTTGGTTTCACATGACAGTAACAAAACTATCTCCACCAAGGATGCCAGCTAAGCTAATCGAGACTGGAAATAATCATAGAAAGGGCTTCTGTTGAGAAGAGCGCAAAGCGGAGGACTTGAACAAAATAACAGCGTAGTTCTACGTCAACAATGTGGTCGTGTCTTGGACACAACCTCCTGTGTTTTTTTTTAGATTTTTATTATTCCAGAAACTCTTTGATCACTTTCAGCAGAAATGGAGACCGTGGTGAATGTTGTCTTCCATAGCATCAATCATCTGCGGATTATCGGCGTAAATCAGAGGCTTTACGTGGCCCCACATAAAATAGATCAACGGTGTAAAATCGTATGATCTCGGAGGCCCATTCATGAGTCCATTACGCGAAATAATTCGTTCGCGGTATGTTTTGTTAAAAATAATCAAAAATCACCGTCTTGTTGAAATCAAAACTCCTCCCCTCTACAAAAAATCGGTAATTGTGGCCCTATAGTGGTCACCATTTACCATATCACGCATCATTTTTGAAGAGAAACACACCAATGGGTTCCACTAGTTCATAAAGTGCACCAAACAATAAATTTCACATGATGCAACTGTATTTCAACAAGGACACGGGGATTCTCGTCAGCATTATAATATCAAATTATCTTCAGATGAAATTTTTGTATGAGATTATTATACCACATGAAGAAAATGAAGTTTTCCATTCACATTGAACACCAGTTTGATACGAAGAAGTTAATTTTCATTCTGCCTGCCATTCATTATTATCTTCGACACTTCACTAACTCGTAAAACGTAGTTTACTGTTGTATCGTTCATTTCGCTTTCATCGTGTAGTGTACGGGAATAAAGCCCATAGTCTGCAAACGAACATTATTTCATCGAAATAGCTACTACAAACGGCCTTTTTCAGGGCCATTATTTGGAGTTTCAAAAGAGTCAAAATAACAGATTTCTGCATAATGGAAAGAATTGCATATAAAACAATTGTTCCGAACAATCACAGTCCTACGACAAACTTACGTACATGCCCCTATGCTCAGACCCTTCTATTTTTTTGGAAAGTTAAAAAGATTTTTGAGAAAAATGAATTTCAATTTTCAAAATATTTTTTTTTATGATTTTGCTTTAAACAAATTGGTATTTTTTTCATGAAAATTTGAACGATTTCCTACATTTCATACTTTGATCAAATTTTTTTAGATATCACATTTTTTAGTAATATTTTTTTCCAAAAAATAAAGAAAAAAATATTGCCCCTTTTTCAAAAAGTAGTCTAATTTTTTTTTCGAAGATTTAAAGTATGCAAAGTTGCGTAAATGTCCAGAGCCTTTACACCCACAACGTTTCACTCCTATCTGAGATGGTGCTGCTCTAGCGAGTTGGCATGAAATCCGCCATATTGATCTTTTTCTTTCACACATGTCACAATCATTGAATCAAATTAAATGACACGCAAGCTACCAGAAAACGAACGAACGTAAACGAACCTTATGTCTTATGAAATCACCTTGAATTCATAAGACTTCAATTGAAATTGAAGGGTGGTTGTTCGGGCAAGCTTCAGAACCATGCAGCTATCGTGAGAAAATCCTGGAAGACCTTTTCTTTAGAAACACTGGATTTCCGAAACTATTCGGACGAACAAAAAGGAAATTAAATATCAACTATTTTATTTAGTGAACTGCCAACTGAACCCTTGTTGTGATAGATAAAACTTAAAGTGCGCTCTAACAAATGCCATCATGAAGCTTCATATTTGTATTTCATCTAGGCAAAAGAGAATTTGAATTTGTTAAATTGTCACCAACTATGATATTGAATACCGTTAGATTTTTTTTTCCATTTGATATCACTGCACATTGGTCCAGGAGATGTATTTAAGTGTAAATTAGCATTTGAAGCTCGACAGTTATTCTCTAGACAAAAACTGTTTTAGACAAAGTTGTCATATGATAGAGCGCTCATTTTTATGTTTTCAAAAATAGAGTGACTAAAATTGTCGATGAAATAAAAAATATAACTTTCTTATCTTAATATATAAAGGTAAACATAGTTCGACGATGTTGTAGTCCCAGTTATTTGAGAGATCTTTGTAGAGCAATGTTTTTCTCTATCTCTTTAAATAACCGATATAGCGCAAATTTTCAAATTGCGTTATGGTTACTAGAAAAAAAAAATCTGTTCTTTTGCTCTAACTTTTAAATATAAAATTCTGTATACAAACTGTCTCCAGACGACTTTTAAAACTTACTAAAACAAACATTTTGGGATGCAGAACTTGTCAACATCTCAATTTCACTCAAAGTTATTGATATTTTTTCCCAAAAAACACGCTCTTTCCATTTGTTTGTCATTCTTTCTGGGGCAAGCGTAAAAAAATTTTGTTGCAGAATTTGAAAGAACAAATTTCACTCTATATAATATGTGATTCCCAAAACTATGTTATTTTTTGTGTTTGAGTAGATTAAAATTTAAATCATGAGTTTTTCGGTAAAAAAAACATCAATAGCTTTGAGTAGGATTAAGATATTGACAAGCTCTGCATCGCGAAATGTTGGTATTGGTGAGCTCTAAAAGTCGAACGAAGACAGTTTTGATCTAGAATTTGAAATATAAAAGTTAAAACAAAAAAAAACAGTTTTTTCATTGTTACCCTAATGCAACTTAGATAGAAAGCGCCAAAAACAACTTTGTTGGGGGATATTTGTTCTTAAGACAAATTTGTCTTCAACAAAGTTCTTACAAATAATAGAGCGCCCATTTTTATGTTATCAAAAATGGGGTGACCAAAATTGTCGATGAAATGGCAAATCTAACTTTCTTATCTTTATAGATAGAGATAATCATATTTCGACAATGTTGTAGCCCTAGTTATTTTAAACAACTTTGGAGAACAAAGCATTTTTCTCTCTTTTAATATAATTGATTTAACGCTTTTTTTCTAAGTTACATTAGGGTGACCATTAAAAAAACGGAGTTTTTTGCTTTAACTTTTGACGCAGGATTACGTCTTTCGGGAACATATTGGGGTACAAATCGAAAATCGAAAATCGAGTACATCGTGCAAATTGTCCAATTTCAAACGCTTATTGCTCAGTCATTTCATGATGGATTGATGAAATTTTTGCGACAATCGATTTCGGCACTTCATAACAATTTTTTATGTTGAAGAAAATAATATATGTTATGAAACTAACTATCGGACAATTGAAAAATCTCAACCACTATCCTAAAGAAAATACCCACTTCTGATTGTTCTAAATTGATGACACATGCGGCGAATCCCTAACAGAGACATCAAAACCAAGCTGCCTGGGGGAAATCGGCATTGCAAAAACATGAAAGTAGAGAGAGCTTTTGTTTCTAGCGAAACGTATTCCCTAACAGAGACATCAAAACCAAGCTGCCTGGGGGAAAACGGCATGGCAGATATATGCAGGTTGGGGGCATTTTGAGTTCTACGTCTTTCATTAAGGGTGTCAAATCAGAAAACAGGTCACGTTTTTATGAAATAAAGTTAACGTTAATAACTATTTTTGCCGCGAACGGATTTTGGCGATTTACATACTAATCGAATCGGAAATTCCGTATGATTTGTTTAATATGCCATACAATAGAATACCCTGGTTAGTAAATGGTTAAAATTCATGAAAACTTTAAGTGTTTCTATTTTCCCATACATTTGTTTTGTCCATTTGAGTGCTTTCCCGAACAGAGATATCAATAACGAGCAACTTATCGACGACCAACGGAGGGGAAATCGTAGGATTTAAAGTCTCCGTGAACAAAGGAAAAGAAGAAGAATGAAGGGGAATACTTGCCTAGAGTATAAACAGTGGATCGCCCCATCAGCCTCTTGTCGTCAATCTCAAAGTTGTTTGAAAAACTGGTTCTTAGTCGATTACTAGAGTTTGCAAATCAGAATAACATCTTCCTCCGTGAGCAGTTTGGGTTCAGGAAAGGTCACTCCACTATCAGCCAGCTTGCGCGTGTCACGAACATCATTAGGCGGAACAAGTCCATGTCCAAAACATCTGCCATGGAATTGTTGGACGTCGAAAAGGCGTTCGACAATGTCTGGCACAATGGTCTTGTGTTCAAGCTACGACGTTTCAACTTCCCGATCTTCCTTATCAAGTTCATCGGGAACTATCTCTCGGATAGGACTTTTCAGGTCTCTCTAAACAACACGCTCTCCGATATGTTCAGCGTCATAGCGGGAGTTCCGCAGGGTAGCCTCCTAGGTCCTATCCTGTTTAACATCTATACATCTGATGTTCCTCCCCTACCTGGTGATGGCGTGCTGTCGATGTTCGCTGATGACACCGCTATCATCTACAAGGGTCGAATGATACGTCCGTTAACTAGAAATTTGCAGAGAGGCCTGGATGTTCTTTCTGACTACCTAAAATCTTGGAAGATATGCATCAACGCGGCGAAAACACAAGCCATAATATTTCCACACTCCAAATCATCACGACTTGTTCCGCCTAATGACGTGAAAGTCCACCTCAGCAGCACTCCCATAAATTGGTCGAATGATGTAGTCTACCTGGGCCTCACCCTGGACAGGAATTTGAACTTCGCTTCCCATGTGAACAAAACATCCACGAAGTGTTCCAAGCTTCTCAAGTCGCTTTACCCGCTCATCAATCGAAAGTCTACTTTAACGCGGAAAAATAAACTTGCGATATACAAGCAGATCGTTTTACCGGTGATTGAGTATGGTCTGCCAATCTGGGAGAGTTGCGCCAATAGCCACCACCGTAAACTTCAGGTCATCCAAAACAAGATCCTTCGAATGATCCTGGACAGTCCACCTAGGACACGAATTTCAGAGATCCACCGGTTGTCTGGTCTTCAGGTGCTGGAAGAGCGAAATAATATAATCCTGACTAGATTCAGGGAGTCTTGCCAGCGGTCCCCGCACGTATTCATTCGGGACCTAGTCCCATAGTTTTATTTATTTTTGTAGTTAGGTAGGTTATCAAATTTTTCCCAATTAAAAATTTTATATTTCCCTCCTTCCGGGTTCATATGTAAATTAGATTACAAACGATGCATTGTTATAAACATTCTTAAAAACAAAATTCAATCTGAACGAAGTTGCCGGGCCCACAAGGCTGATCAATTGACATGTAAACTAAAAATTGTACTAGATTTAAGAATACTTGAATAAATATCTTTTAGTAAAGTAAAAAAAAAAAAAGCAAAATTTCATTCGGCATCGGACTGTTGAGCAATCCAGTTCACTTTGCTTTCGCTGCGCTTCGATCTAAGATTGGACCCCACCAGTGGTAATCCAACTTGGATATCGTCGTGTGGTTTTTCCAGTTCGTTTTTCGCGTTATTCGTATCGTGTGTTCTTCTTTCCGCGTCATAAATTGGACGCTTCGCGTAGTGTGCGATGAGCAAGAAGAAGAGGAAGGCAGACTCGAGCCCTGCAAAAAACGAACGCATTGCCAGGGGCAATAAAATTTCGAGGTAAGCGTCATCTAATGATGCACGCGATGTTGGTGCAGTGAAAAGCGCTCGCACTGAACCGAGCCTTCGTAAATGCGACACCGCACCGAACAACAGCGAAGTAGGCGATTTTGGCGCGTCGGTCGAAAATGTAAACGCCGTTACCCAAGCAGCAACCAAAATGAAGCTCCCCCCGCTGGTGGTGAAGGCGGTCGCTCTTGACAAACTCATCAGCGAATTCGCATCGATGGGTGTTACAGCAGAGTACAAGCTGTGTGGCATAATTCAGTCTTTTTCCAAGCAGTTAACATTGTTTATTTTCCGTCTTTATAAGGGCTTCGCTGGTGCCTTTGAGAATGCATCAATGCATTAAACTGACGTTATGGCGAAGCAGACGTTAAGGTTGTGCACCAAAAAATTATTTGGGAATACTAAGCATCTTGAATATCTTACTGGAATGTTATAAGTTATTTGGGTTCGCGTGCCAGTCGCAAAACTGCCTTCAACTAGGATTGCATTTGCGCTAATATTGATCATAATGAAGCATTGCTACTGTTTTCGAGGTTGTTATTAACAAAAAGAGTTTATTTCTCTTGTTTAGTCATCAAGAAAGTAAATGTTCTGGAATTTTGTTTGTGATTAGGTTTTGCTTGCCAGTAGCAAAACTTCCTCCACTAAGGGTGACAGCTGCGCTTCTCTCGAGCATGAGAAAGTAATACAACTCTTTTCGAGGCCAGTAATATTAACAGAAGCGTTTCTTTTGAGAATAGCGCAAAATGATGAGAAATGTATGGCTCTGTATGCATGCTATGGTGAATGCTTGTTTGGCGCTTGGTTTACGCTTAGTTTGTACGAACGATATCTAGAGGTGCGATTCCTTTGAGGCAATACTAAATAACATGTAGCATGATAGTTGATACTTGCAAGTGTTGTCATTGTTGTTGTTTACATGCGGTGCCAAAGATATATTGATGTAGTTATGTGATATGGACTAATGGTGCTGGTGCAACATGTATATAATCGACTGTAGCCGAGTCTATGTCAATTTCGAAAAAGGCCACCAGCGTAGTTCTACGTCAACAATGCGGTCGTATCTTGGACACAACCTCCTATAATTTTTTATATTGCAAGTAAGGTGAGAGATACGATTAATTCTAGCAAATAAAATATAAATTTAGAGCTTTAATGTTGGTTGCTTCGTGAAATTTCATGTCAATGACCTATCGTGTATTGTGAAAAAATTAAGCACAAGTGTAAGTGTAAAATTGTATGTGTTAGCAGTTGTGTTAAAGATGACTTGATATATGAAATGATTTATTTAAGTTTTCATAAATAAAAACCAAGGTGTGTTCCCGCTCGAGAACAGGTCGTTTGGTTTAAGCTGTCTGTTTTGTTGTGTTCATTTTCACCCAAGGAAAGTTTATACGGCGAGAAAAAATGGGAAAGTGAAGAAATATTAAAAAAGTGATTTCCAATATGCTCTACATATAGTATTAGGTGTTGTTAGTCCAATTAAAAGTAAAAAAAAATATAAAAGAAAATTAAATTTCAAATATGTATTATGTTTTCATTGATGAGAAAAATTGATAATTGTGTTCGGTATTGATAATTATCTTATATTACTTTGGGAGTATTTTTTTCTTTATTTCATTTATACATCACTTATACATCACAGGAGACATCTCGTCTAGGATCACAGAGTGCGGTTTTCATCATATCTCGTTTCACTTCGGTATCTTTTATCTGATACGCACCATCTAACGGCTGTTTACCATCCTTTTGTCATCATCACTCGGTAAACACTGGTGGAGCGAACAACCAAACAAAACGTCCATTTTCAGGGCCACCAAATCATTATCAAAGAGTTTAACGATGTAATTCTCCAAACATATCCAAAATCAACAGATAGCCTAACGGAATCCTACGTCAACTATGCGGTTGTGTCTCGGACACAACCCTCCTGTGACTTTTATATTTCAAATTCTACATTAAAACTGTCTTCGTACGACTTTTAGAGCTTATCTATACTAGAGGAACTGGTACAAATTCGGTACCCCATTTTGTTTTTTGGACTTAGCTCCGCATTTCTTCAGATTACGTCAGCTTATGAAGGGATCTATTGCGGACATTTCCCTGCAAACTGATTTCAAAAATCTTGATTTGGCTCGCAGCTTGTACTTTGGCTTGTACCAGTTCACTAATATTTTGCGATGCAGAACTTTTTAATATCTCAATCCTATATAAAGTTATTGATGTTTTTTTACTCAAAAACTCATGATTTCAGTTTTAATTTACTCATACACAAAAAGTAACATAGTGTTGAAAATCACACATCATAAAGAGTGAAATATGCTCTTTCAAATGCCGTCAATAAACTTTATTTATGTTTGCCCCAGAAAGAATGACAAATAATTGAAGAGAGTGTATTTTTGGGAAGAAATATCAATAACTTTGAGTCACGTTGAGATATTGTCAAGTTTTGCATCGCAAAATATTTGTATTAGAAAGCTATAAAAGTCTTCCGAAGACAGTAGGGGAATGGGGGGTATGCCCGACAACCTATGGAAAAGTATTGTTTTGTGAGATCTGCGGGCACATATTGATATGTTTCCTCCACAGAATCATTGTCTAGTTTATTTGCCATGAGATATAAGGACAGTACATTTAAACGGTAATTTTCTCAAGTAATAGTCAATTTAAAAAAACTGCCATAAAAATGAAGCTCAGCAACCAGTGCGGGTGAAACCGGCACCCCATGGGGGTAACACCGGTACCCTATGGGGTAAGACCGTCATCTCAATTTCTCAATATATATACTTGGCAACAGATGAACCAGTTTGAATGTGACAGTCGGCAAATAGAAGGTATTCTAATTCTAAATGTCGCTGTCGAGTATGGTTCGAATCGGTCAACCGATCCAAGAGATATGATCGGAACAAGTTCCGATGAACATGGAATATGGAGAAGAAATCACCAAACCACACCACAATTCAATTACAAGTTTAATGGAATCTAGGACCACATTGGTCAGCCGGTGGTGAGTTTTTCTTCTTACTTGAATCAGTATCTGTCATACGACACTTTTAATCACACTAGGATTCGACTTGAAATCACAGAGAAGAATGAGTTCATGACTGTAGGTAATTTTTTTCAGGTTTTTGTGATTATGATGGCAATAAAACTAATTAAATTATGCTTAGTTGTAATTAGTTTATTATTTTCGTTAAGACCATATAGCCATTATTTTTCGTTCAATGATGAAGTTCATTTAATTTTATCGAACAGCTTGAATCCAACATTAAATTTACACCAGTAGTTCAATTCATAAAAAACAACTTAAGAACAAAAGATGCACGTCATATCGAAATCCGTGTAGCATGTCTCATGAATCCATTTCCATTTCTTTCAGCAAGCTCGAAAGCTAGCTTCCGTACGTCAATATTCGTGATGCCATAAAATCGGTTTTCTAGGTCAAGTAGGTGCTGCATGATCTCCGCTCCCTGCTCCACCGGAAAAACGGTCTCTCTTGGTCCTAGTTTCGAGCTTATCACCTTCTGAAAAACGTTCATGTAATGTAGACCTGGGTATTCCAAAAGTCGATTCGTTTTCCTTTGGTATCTGCGAGGCATCTGAAATTGATGGAAAATATGTCTTAGAAACCTTCAACTAAACGAAACCATGCCGGGATCCCCCACTCAAAGGGTGACGGACTTACCCCGACAGCACACATTTTTCAAGAAGACTATTTCTATTAACTTATTGCTTTAACTTACCTCAACTCGAATCCCAGTGATTGCTAACAATGCAGGGGACAAACTGTAGAGCAACGGAAAAGAATTTGAAACCGTGTTCAACAATAAAAGCTTAAACTTTACTGACGGAAAATTACATCCGGCTACATATCATCGGCACTCGCGTTTGTTCTGATTTATATTTTGACAATTGACGGATCACGGTGGGTTCGATGTGATTTAAAACGTCTAAAATAATAAATACTAACATGTAGAGTATTCAAAAACGTAGTTAATCAGAGTTTTCTAGTAAAACTCAGGGGGTGCCGGTCTTACCTCAGTGGCGGGCTTCCCCTCCCTTCCCCTATGTAGAATTTGAAATATACAAGTTAGAGCAAAAAAACAGTTTTTTTCCCTGACGTAACTTAGAAAAAAAGGCGCTATATCGGTTATTTCAAGAGATACAAAACAAGAAGTGGGTTATATCTATGATATAACCGCAAGGTAGACGTAGGACTGTGAAATTGTTATGGAATTGTTATCAACATAAAATTCAACTCTTTCGAACTTGTTTGTTGTACCGAAACGAACCGATGGAATTTGAGTGACCTTATAAAAGCAACCGAAGAATAGAAACGCAGAATAAAAACTGAGGGTGCCATTCCACGGTGAAAACGAAATAAAGTCTATATAACCTTGCATAAAATTCATTTCGTTTTTATCGTGATATGGCAATTCTTAATTACTGTTCCATGCGAAAGCAAAACGGAAACTGATGCGAGTGGAAGTACTCACGCCTTGCGGGTGTCCGCTATGGTTTCCCAAACACCAATGCAAGCGAGCAAAACAAATCACAGCTTGCATGTATTCGCTATGACGGTTTCTCCAGGTGCCTAGATTTTGCGTCCGTGTTCTGAAACACATTGCGATCACCAATCATCATCAATGAGCTAGATTGTTATGATTTCAATAGCTTGCTTTCAAAGCAATTCCTGAGCTATTGAAACGATTTTTTGGACCAATAAGTGTCAATCATATAATTCGTTGACATTTTCTCTTTCGGATGAAGTGATTATTATACCACTCCATTCAGCCGGTAAAGAAGTACCAACGTTCAAAACCTTTCAGTCCAGCGTCACTCTCTCGTTTTCGAAACTTTGAACTTACACCCCGGTACAGAAAGGAAAGACGTAGTCCTACGTCAAAAAAAAACATTGTTCTAAAAAGATGTCTCAAATAACTGGGACAACAACATTGTCGAACTATGTTTATCTCTATCTATAAAGATAACAAAGTTAGGTAGAGTTAGATCATTTATTTCTATTGTTTATAACATAAAAATGAGCGCTCTATCATATGTAACAACTTTGTCGAAGACAGTTTTTGTCTAGGGAATAACTGTCGAGCTCTAAATGCTAATTTCCACTTAAATGCACCTCCTGGACCATTGTGCATTGATATATGATCACTACAAAAATGATTATGCTTTTGAACGAATTTTATTCATTCTATAAAGATTCGCTTCCATGTAAAAATTGGTTGAAGTCCCGTCCGAATCACCTCGAAATCCTTTGATATTAGCCAATCATATACGAGCAAAACGTCCCATATGCCAAAACGTTTATTGTTAGAATCGAAACAGACCGTCCAGCGGAGATCCGTTGATAATAATGAACCCAATGTTAATTATGACAGGTGCGTGTTTACCGCCACGGATGAACTTCGGTGCAAATATTATGTCCTCTCGCATGGGAAGAGCCGATTCGTTGCGACGGCTCGCAAACGCTCGCCACACAGCTGAATCGATAGATAGCTGGAGGGAATTCGTTTTTTTTCCTTCTATGTTATCCCACAAACGCAGCTTCCGACCGGCCTCAATTAGAAACATGGATGGTGCGGTGGCGGGATGAAACGGTAGGTCAGGGCTATACACCTTTATTGGCAAATAATTGTAACTAATTGCGAATCCTGAATACGTCAATAGAGAGCGATTATAAATTATGTTAACGAGAAACAATGGGTTTTAATTATCTAAGCCGATCGATACCGAGTTTATGTAAATAGGATGTTTTCCGACACAGCAGATTTACACGCCGCAGAGTGATTTCACGCGCGATACCATCGCAGATGGGGCCCGGAGGCTGGTCCTGACAGCGTCACACGCTGTTCCTTCGACTACAAAATGTGGAACATGACAGCTGCTGAACGGTGTTACACACCCAGTTCGAAAGTCGAACGCAAAAGAATCAAATCCCAATTTGTGCGTCTCCTCCAGTGTTCGAAAAATCACTTTCAGCCCTCTTACATTCACTCCGTCTCTCTCTCTTTTTCAACTTATTCCTGATTGAATCACCACAATAGGCGCCCGAAGCCCAAAGAGCAAACGCATAAAGGAACTTTTTCTTTGCCGAAACCATTTTTACATCCGATAAAATTTATGGTTCCGCGGCATAGGCGGAGTGCCGGAGATAAAAAGCGAGAATCATCTCACGCACATTCAACTTTCGCACGAGAGAAGAATGGCAAGTTAAAAGTCCGCCCCCACCTCCTGCGCAGCGACATTGCCAGCAGCAGCAGCAGTGACGCGGTTTGCCGAACCAATTTGCGTGCCATAAATTCTGCGGATGCTTATCAGCGGGTGCTTGGCTATATACGCGGTGCAACATTTTCACCTCGCTTATGGTCCTGACTTTTTCGCTCTTCTTTGGGCGACAGGGAGAGGGGCGGTGTGGTTCCACTCCTGGTTCCAGAGTTTGAAAAGGTTCAAGAATAGCTTTGGGAACTCGGGTGTTGGCAAAAAAAAAGGATTTTTTGGGGATGGTTATCGTTGTTGTTGTTGAGGGATAAACCTTTTTTCGGAGTTCCCGATTACAATCAATGTGAAAATTTAGTAATATAAATCGATGAAATGTTCAAACGAAATAACATATAAACTCATCAAATGAAAATTGTGTCATATTCCAGCATAATCCACGAAATCCAATAATGCTATTACCCACACCGGGTCTCAGTTTCCACTATCTTGCTAATCTAAACGAAATTCCACTCCGATTGAATCAAACTTTGTGCTAATGGTGACACTTTTTCCCATACTTTTGACTTCCATTGCAGAAAACTTTCCATCCAGTGGAGACCAGCAGGACCGGACCAGACGCAGTAACGGTGGCACCATTTGCCATCGACCATCAGTACCACAGGACACCGGGCACCGGTCGTCCAGCTTTTCAGTGTGTCCGCGCCAGCATCCGCCATTAGAGTGAAAGTGACGATCCGTGTGACAATAGAGGATGTGAGATCCGAAATAGAATACAGAGAAGAAGAAGAACGAGAAGAAGAAAAATAGCTGTCGCCCCACTGAGATAAAACTCAGCGACAGCGAAAGCGAGAAACGAGATAAACTTTTTAATGGAAACGCCAAGTGCAACTTTATCGTTCAACTATGTTTAATCGCCAAAATGATACAGTTCTGCTTAACAGGTAAGATCGTAGAGCTCTCTTTTTTGCTGGTTTAAGTCATCTACTCTCGCTCCATCCTGCTCATGTTACATTGTTTTATAAATTTAATTCAAAAGGTACGACGAGTACGTAACTAATACCGAAAGATCACATATTGAAGCACAATATCTGTGCTCGAGAGGTGAATCTGGAAATATCTAGTGTCCCGAGTATAAAAAGTGAAAATATAAATATATATAAAAATGGATTTCTGTCTGTCTTCCTGATTCTCTTTTGGACTCGGAAACTACTGAACCTATCGACATGAAAATTGGTATGTAGGGGTTTTGGGGTCGGTGAAGGTTCTTATGATAGTTCGAGACCCCTCCCACCTCTTTAAGCGGGGCTGCCATACAAATGAAACACA
The DNA here is from genome assembly GCF_029784135.1 of Toxorhynchites rutilus septentrionalis. Classification (NCBI taxonomy): domain Eukaryota; kingdom Metazoa; phylum Arthropoda; class Insecta; order Diptera; family Culicidae; genus Toxorhynchites; species Toxorhynchites rutilus. The sequence goes on along the minus strand of NC_073744.1, from coordinate 142,093,862 downwards.
AATGAAACCAAATCTGGCATATGGAGGTTTTAGGGGGCAAAAAACATTTATTTTATTTATTCATTTATTTATTTATTCATTTTCGTCAAACAAATGTAGACTACATACAGCGCGGACTCGATTATATACAGTTCTGATTTCTTTTCACTGTATATAATCGATTCCTGTATGTAATCGAGTCAAAACAATTTTTTTTTATTTATTTTGATGTGGGACTACGTCTAACCGGAGTATATGGGGGGTAAAATGAAAACCTAAACACAGAACATGCTGGAAAAAATGAAAGATTCCGAATGCTTATAACTCGAACATTTCTTACTGGATCGGAAAGATGTTTGCATCAATTGATAAGGAATATTTCTACGCATCTATCGCATTTAATAAAATGTTTTTTTTTATTAGATAAACAATTGAATAACTGTAAAATGTGAAGCGTTAACTAAACGCCCTAACTCCCTCGTTTTTATTGGCCCGATTTACGGTTTCCCCAACACAGCCATCATAACCAAGCAGCCGTGGGGAAATCGGCATTGCAAATATATGAAAGTATGGGAACTTTTGTTCTCACCGAAATGTGTTCCCTAACACAGACTTCAAAACCAAGCAGTTTTGGAGGAATCAGCATTGCAAATACATGAAAGTCATTTTTATTCCGACTGAAATGTGCTTCCCTAACACAGACTTCAAATCCATGGAGCGTGGGGAAATTGGCATTACAACTTCATGCAAGTCGGGGCCATTTTTTTCCGGCTGAAATGTGTTTCCCCAACACAGATTTCACAACCAAGTCTGGTGTCTGGTGAAATAGGCAGTGCAATTTCAAGTTGGGGCTATTTTTGTTCCGACTGAAATGTGTTTCCCTAACACAGACTTCAAATCCATGGAGCGTGGGAAATTTGACATTGCAACTTCATGCAAGTGGGGGGTATTTTTGTTACGACTGAAATGTGTTTACCTAATACAGACGTCTAAACTATGGTGTCTGGGGAAATCGGCTTTGCAAATAAATGCAAACTGCGAGTACTTTTGTACTCACTTGCCTTTGAACAGATTAAAATATGTTTCCTTAACACGGTCTTCTGAACTTAGGAATGTGGGAAAATCGTGCAGACATTAGGGGCGAATAAACTTTCAAGTTCAAAACCTCTATAGTATAAAAAGTAGAAGTTGAAGTAGTTGATTCATGCATGCCGGGGGTACTTCTGCACCCGCATGTTTTTTTTTGCACTCCGAAAAGTGTTTTCCTAACACGGATTACAAAAAACGGGTACGAACACAACGATTTGGTTCGCTTATTTAAGATTGCATTGAAGGATATGCCTTCATATCTTCTGCTCATTGAATTTCTACGCATACCATTTGATGATTAGGCAAAATGTTGATAACCATTTGCTGCGATAACGCCTATAACAATATGTGTTCAAGGTACATGTCAAAATCGAAACTGAGTGCCTGAAGTTCATCAAATCAAACATATTCGCGTTTCGAGAAGTACGTACAATTGAGGGATGCAGACTTCAGAGGGAAATGTAAAATAAAATAATCGTTTGATAATTCCTAAACCAAACGTAAAAAGACTGTCTTTAAATTTACTTGTAACGAAGAACATAATCTATCACAATGCATAAATTGACTTTACATGGCATTTATTCAATCTCTTTACTCACAAAGCAAATATATTGAATTCAATTGAAATTGAAAATTGTTTCAATCAAAAATTTAATGAATACAAATTAATGATTACTAAGCTAAGATAGTCCCACGTCAATCTTGCGGTTCTTTTTTCCAAACTGTATATAATCGAGTCCAAAATTGTATATAATCGAATCACATATAATCGAGTCTGTATATAATCGAGTCCGACCTGTACTTATATATGATTGTTACAATGTTTTCTTAAGTTAAATATTATTCCTACGGTACATGTTTCTTTTTAGCTGTTTTTTATTCATTGTTGTGCCAATTAATTCGCAGTGCTGATTGTACAGGGTTTTCCATTTCGGGCTTCCGAAAGTATACAGCCCTGCGCTGACAACCGTTTGACATAGCTGTCAACCAAAGCGTCATATCGTTAGTTGAATGTCTGCCATTTTACAATATGGATCGTTTTAGCATCGCACAACTTGTTAATTTTGTTAAATTATACTATAAAAATGATGAAAAACCGGCAAATGTTTTTCGAGCATTACGGACGGTTTTTGGTCGTCATGGACGGCCTACAGAGCACACAATCGCTAATGTAGTGCGTAAATTCGAACAAACTGAATCCGTAGCGGATATTGTGAAACCTGTGCATCATCGTAATGTGCGTTCGGCCGAAAATATTGCTGCTGTTGCTGCCAGTGTGGAGGATGACCCGAATGCTTCGATTCCACGGCGTGCTCTGCAATTGGGCTTGTCAAACACATCATTGTGTCGAATTTTGCATTTGGACTTGCACCTACATCCATATAAAGTCCAACTGGTACAAAAATTAGAGCGTGGTGACCATGGAATGCGTCGGGCATACGTCGATTGGGTGAACGAACAACAGCAGCAAAATGCTGAATTTTCGCATCAAATTTTCTTCAGCGATGAGGCACATTTCGAGCTCGGTGGCTATGAGAACACCCAAAATATAGGGCTCAGAAAATCCACACGTGATTGTTGAGAGGCCATTGCATCCACCAAAAGTCACTGTTTGATGCGCATTATGGTCTGGTGGAGTCATCGGGCGGCGAGACGGTAACTGTGAATGGTGAGCGCTATGGCCGCATGTTAACCGATTTTTTTTTTTGCCACAAATTGAAGATATGGATACGGATGACATGTGGTTTCAGCAGGACGGCGCCACGTGCCATACAACACGACCGAACATGGCCATATTGCGAACAAAATTTGAGGGACGCATAATTTCGCGTTTTGGTGATGCCAATTGGCCGTCCAGATCAAGCGATTTGAACCCGCCAGACTTTTTTTTGTGGGGTTATGCGAAAGACCATGTCTATGCCAACTCTCCGCAAACTCTTGAACATTTGAAAGACAACATTCGTGAAGTTATGACCGAGATACCGCCCCATATGTGCCGAAAAGTCATCGAAAATTACCTGTTCCGGATCAAGGTGTGCGAGGAAGTCCTAGGTGGACATTTGAATGATGTTGTATTTCACACATAATGGCATAAACCAAACTTTAATTCGAAATAAAAGTTTCATCGAAATTCTAAGTGTGTTTTATTTCAATTTACTTTCGGAATTTAAAGTTGGAAAACCCTGTATATACGCATCATGCGATCGATAAGAACGTTGTTTGCATAATTTGTTCTGGATGTTTCGGTTAGAAACAAATTGCGTGTTCTTAGTTGACGCCCAGGTACATAGAAATTTAATTTTTCTAGTAATCTAGCTGATTGTACTCGTTGCGAGATTAGATCATTAATAAAAGAAAGTATTGCAAAGGGCCTGCCCGTGTAAGGGAGTAAAAAGCGCCCCTAAATAAAATCACCAGCTGTATGGCAAATATTGTATAGGATATTAAATGAGAAATTTTGGCGGTTTATTCGAACCCCCATTTGGTTTGACGTAGGATCTATAGTGAAAAACGATTTTTTTTCGTTTATTTCACGCCATCCTCAAAAGCTTCAAGATAAAAATTTGAAAAATGTTGATGCTCAACTGTTCTGCAGGTTCCAGCCACACTCGTGACGATTAGAATGTGCCAGAACGTACAACATCGAACCTAACTCGTCGTCTTCCGAAGCTTCATGAAGCTGCATTTCTTCCGCAATAGCAGTTTAACAGCGACCAGAACTGATTCCAGGGCATCAACCAATTATTTTATCGCTGTCAGTTCTTCATCGCTGAAACTTATCTTATGTTTCGTTTTCAGATCGAGCAGCGATTTTTGAACTGAAGTTCGGAGGTTGTAGAATCGACGGAACACTGTCGGTTGTGATTTTTCGATCTTAAAGGGTGTGTCACCCTGTAGAAATTCGCCCAGTAGACCGATCCTTTTGAAAATTTTAGACAGTAAAATAAAAACTATTAAACAACTTTTGGCATTTTCTTTTTATTCATACTTCGAGCCCAAGCCCGTATGCTCGCACCTTCCTCTTTACCCCGTCAATAAGGTTCTGTACAACGTCAGGTTGTAGTTTTTTGAACAGAAAATTTGAACAGAAAATTTGAACAAAAATCCATTTTCTCTTGAAGTCCGCCTCCGATTTGACAACTTTTTGGTTCTTCCGGAGGGCCTGCTTCATGATCGTCCAATATTTCTCTATTGGGCGAAGCTCCGGTGCGTTCGGCGGGTTCATTTCTTTTGGCACGAAGGTGACACCGTTGGCTTCGTACCACTCCAACACGTCCTTTGAATAGTGGCACGAAGCGAGATCCGACCAGAAGATGGTCGGGCCCTCGTGCTTCTTCAATAGTGGTAGTAAGCGCTTCTGTAGGCACTCCTTAAGGTAAACATGCCCGTTTACCGTGCCGGTCATCACGAAGGGGGCGCTCCGCTTTCCGCAAGAGCAGATCGCTTGCCACACCATGTACTTTTTGACAAACTTGGATAGTTTCTGCTTGCGAATCTCCTCCGGAACGCTGAATTTGTCCTCTGCGGAGAAGAACAACAGGCCCGGCAGCTGACGAGAGTCCGCTTTGACGTAGGTTTCGTCGTCCATTACCAGGCAATGCGGCTTCGTCAGCATTTCGGTGTACAGCTTCCGGGCTCGCGTCTTCCCCACCATGTTTTGCCTTTCGTCGCGGTTAGGAGCCTTCTGAACCTTGTATGTACGCAGGCCCTCCCGCTGCTTGGTCCGCTGGACGACTGAACTTGACAAATTCAGCTTATTGGCGACATCCCGGACCGAACTTCTCGGATCACGTCTAAACTGCTTAACTACGCGCTTGTGATCTTTTTCACTAACGGAGCATCCATTTTTTCCGTTCTTCACCTTCCGGTCGATGGTTAGGTTCTCGAAGTATTGTTTTAGTACTCTGCTGACCGTGGATTGGACGATTCCCAGCATCTTACCGATGTCCCGATGTGACAACTCCGGATTCTCGAAATAAGTGCGCAGGATTAATTCACGACGCTCTTTTTCGTTCGACGACATTTTTCCAAATTTACGAAAAATTGACAGTGAAGCATGGCCAACGTGATCTATACACTCTTATCTGATTATAAGCGAAAGCTGAAGATATAATTCCTAAAAATTAAATTTCTACAGCGTTTTTTTCCGTGATGCAATTTGATGTGATTTTGATTCTCGAGTCATATTTCAAAGCGGCATAAAGACAAATATTATTTATGGTGTAAAAATGAATATTACCGAAATTACTGGTTAATGATTGTAAAATTACCGGTAATTCGGTAATGGAAAACGACACGATATTACCGGTAAAACCGGTTAACAATCCCTATTCACCGTGGTTTGACAAACGCTTCAGGCGAGCTAGATTTTTTTGTATCGTACACGAAAATTACTCACACGTATAAAAAAGCGTGCTGTGTGTGCGCTATTTTGCACGCCTAATACTAACGCGAGGACCTTTATAGCATACTTGATAAATGTCTAAGTTCGTTGGTTTGAGTTCACGATGGGTAGAAAATAAACCGTCCATTGATGGGGTAACTACTTTTTTGCATCAGGAATCAAGTTTTCGTTCCTCTTTATATGGACGAACAATAAGATTGCATACGGGGGCACAAAATTAGTGTCAGGGGCAAAATGGAAATGTGGATTGAAGTCAGCTAAATGAAGAGGCAGATTTGTATTCATTAGTCTAATCAGTTAAAATAACCACTTACTGGACTAGTTCACCAGTCATCCTCGCTAGTCAACGCTAGTCAATTCATTTACTAGTCAAGTCTTTTTTTTTTGTTGGTGGTGACTGTCGAAGCGGAGCAACTAGGAGTAGAGTCGGTCTTCATTTTTCACCGTCGAAGATTTCGGGCCCTGAGTATAACATAGAGTCCAACATTTTTTAAATAGATTTAAAACGTTTGGTAGTTTAACAATAGCTCAATACAAATGCGAAGAACAATCCACCCAAATTGAGACATGAACAAAAGAAACAAAGGAAACAAAATGGAACTTAATTCAATAGATCACTCAACATAAAAGTCCCAGGTATAAGCGCAAATAAAACAACAATTGTTTGACTCACCAAATAATATCGATTCTCCTTGTCCACTTTTCTGTACCGATACGAATTTTTATCCTACGTTCGATGAAATAATGCTGCGTAATATTCTCTGGGCTTCGGGTTCTCTGAGCTTAATTTGTACGAATATAACTGTGATATATACACTTCGGAGTAATAGCCGGGTTTTCCTAACTGGAAATATAAAATATCGAGTTATAGTTTCCTCGTCGCCACTTTACTATACGTAATTTTATTGTAACTAAGTAAACCACGCTGTAGTACGTTTCTTAATAGACTGACTCATATTTTATTTCGATCTTATCTCTGATCGTATCTCTAGGTTCGAATCGAACCGAACATTGACAGTTCACAAATCGAATATGCATAGAAAATTAGTACACTACAATTCCAATTGCCGAGGATTTTTTTAATGTGATAAAACGCACTCCTATATCTTCTTCTATCTATATAAATAAAAAGGATCACCGAATGTGTTGATAAGAGCAAAACTCGAGAAAAGAATTGTCCGATTTAGGGCTGTCTTTATTCTATCATATTTTCTGTATCAAACATTTATTCCATGTGACCGAGAAACGTGTTATTTGCAAGTGGTTGAAAAATCTTGAACGAGAATTGTGTCTGAAAATAATCTGATATCATAATGACGAGTTTTAGTAGAAGTACTAGGAATTTTATAGTGAAAGATAATTTTAAAAGGTAGGTTAGAGAATCAATCATTAGTAAAAAAACGTGAATGTGATAACGAAAAATAAATTTTGGGCGGGACGAAGTTTGCCGGGTCAGCTAGTAGTTGAATAAAAAATGTTGCTTGTTTATTAATTTATGCATGTTTTTTTAGGCATGTTTAGGAACCAAATTTGGCATATAAGGGTTTTAGGGAGCAATAAATGTTTTTATGGTGATTTGACACTCCTTCTGAAAAGACTTCTGAAAATGAAGAAAAATGGTTTTTTTTTCAAATATCTAAACTAGAATGCTTCAGAAAATCCAGCACTTCCATGGATTGATCTCTTAATAAGACTTTTCCAAGGTTAGATGCGGGTGAACTTTGTAGTTTAAAGCCTCTTTAATAGAAAAAAAATCAATGAATCAAAATAAACAGTTCGTTCGAAATGCACATGCAATTTTCGTTTAATGAACGCAGGGGAAAGAGAAATACTACAATTAGCTTCGCCCGTTTCCAACTTTTAGTGTAGAAAAGTAGTGATTCGTGATTCGTGCTACACAGAATAACGATTCGGCAGTCATCCAGCTTGCAATCAGTTGGTGATGACGGCGTGGGCGTCGAAAACAACCTTCCCCAAGACCGAGGGTTTAGGATAAGTTTTCTAAATTGGCTTTCTTCAAGGCTAGAGGCGAACAAACTGCGAAAAATAATGCCGCGATAACTGTTTTAGCTGTAATACCAAAAAGATCTCTAACGTTCTTCTTGTTTGAGATAAATACTCAGTGCAGTTCGTTCATCGGCATCGTATATTCTTTTTGCGAGGGTAAGATTGAATCATCAATCAACCTTCAACCTACAAAACCACGAAAACCGTAGGTCGTTTCCAGGGCCACCAAAATTTCCTTCTGAAGAGTTAGCAGACTTTTAAGCACGTTACCTAATATCCTGACAAACACGCAGGTTTCCCTGTTTTTTTTTCTGAAAAGGTTCTGATTTTTCCTGATTTTTGTACTTTTTTTCTTCGAATAAAAACTAGATGTAATAAATATACTGAGATTCCTGTCAAAGTTTTCCTGGCTGTTCGGTGCGTTCTTGTTTAAGTGTCTGTAATATTGTATAAATTAAATTTACAGACTACAGGTTCCGTTATCTTTGGAACAAATAACATCCAAGTGCAACAAATTAATGTATAGGGCTTTCAGAAAAAATAATAATCTCTATAGGCATTTTTAAATAAAATGTTTTTGACCTTAAAAAGTTTTTTATTTATTGAACGCTTTTATGTTAGTTATTGAAAATGATGATTCCCGTATTATGAGCTTCTAGCAAGTAACTCGTCGATAAATTCCCACAAATTCCGACAAATCAAAGGCAGCAATTCAGAACAAACTTCCAAAATTAATCAATGTGATAGGCGTCGTGGTCCATCAGGACATCGTCAAACCTCACATCTCTTTGACAACACGACACATTATTTTGAAGTCTGGGCTAGAAATGCTATCACACCATCTAAACTAACCGGAAATTGAATATTCAGATTATCACAGGATCAGCACCCTGCAATTTTGTCCGAAGGTCTGAAGAATTTCGACTCTGTGACCATCATTAAGGAATACTTTGTACAGTTTTCAACGATACAACAAACATGTTCCGAAAGAATATGATTTTTAAGCTTCGTGAAAAAATATTTTGGAACAAAACTGTGTATATAAAATTGATCATATTTGTATATCTGCCTACAAAACCGATACTTTTGTTTTCCCAAAATTCGCAAAATGATATGATCTATCCTGGTTTCTTCCTGATTTTTATTTTTTATTCTTTCTGTTTTAAAAAGTTATAGTTGTCAACTCTGATTTCAATATTTCCATTATATTATCCCATATATCAAATAGTTTCGTAGTCCTACGTTAACTACACGTTCGTGTTCTGGGCACAACTTCCTATTACAAACAACTTCACAATCAGCAATTAAATTTTCAAAATAAACTTGAAAAAAAAATGAAGACAAACGGTTTTATTGCCTCAAAAAGAAGTTAATTACTCTTATCGTAGTCATAATTCTTCGTTCATTCCATTTGCTTCAATCTGTATAACATCTTCAAGATCATGACAATGCTTTTCGAATCGCTACTGAATAACATGGATGCACCCTCTCCAAATTCTATGAACTTCTTGGCACTTTTTTAATCGATGCTGTTTGGACTTAACTGAACCCATTTTTCACAGCTGATGGAAATCAAATTCCCAACATTATATCTTGTAATTTTCCCCGATTTAGATCTAGATCGTTGAAAATTTTGAATACTTTGGACCGATTCTGGACGGAGTGAATATTGGAAGAAACGTTTTCCGTAAAGACTATCCTACTAGCAGACACGATATCTCAACGGTTTCATAAAAGTATTTCTCCAGTTCATTTCGGGCAAATCTTCCCTAAACCATCAAAGCTGCTAGCCGTGGAGTTACGATGTAATGAAGTTGATAAAATATAATTGAGTGTAATTAATGATAATAGCTTTTTCAACAGAGAACACGACGATCACATACCCAAATAACAAACTGTCCCGTTTTTCTTTTCTCTTTCGCAGTGCTTCTCCTACTGATAACATCGGCCTCCTGTGCTGACTGGAGCGCGAGCTGTCCGACCGGTTGCGTCTGCAAGTGGTCCAGTGGTAAGAAATCGGCCCTCTGCAACAGCCTAGGGCTCAACTCGATCCCCACGAATCTGTCCACCGAGCTGCAGGTGCTGGTACTGAACGACAACAACATTGCCTATCTCAACCGAGAGGAATTCACCAGCCTGGGGCTGGGCAACCTGCAGAAGATCCACCTGAAGCACTCCCGGGTCAAGTACGTCCACCGGGAGGCGTTCAAGAACCTGAAAATTCTGATCGAGGTGGACTTGAGCGAGAATGAGATCCAATCGCTGGACAAGCAAACCTTCGCGGGAAATAACCGGCTGCGAATCATAAACCTGTACAGTAATCCGTTGAAGCAGCTGGTGGCGGATCAGTTCCCGGTACTGCCGTACTTGCGGAATATCGATCTGCATGACTGCCAGCTGAATAGTGTGGCGGAGACGGCGTTCTCCAACCTGGAGCTACTAGAGTTCCTGGATTTGACGAGGAATCAGCTGCAGAGTCTGCCGCACTACGTGTTTAACCACATGAAGAACTTGAAGACGCTAATGCTGGAGGAAAACCTCTGGAACTGCGATTGTCACCTCCGGCAGTTCCGGGGGTGGTACTTGAACAATTCGCTTAACAAAAGAAGTCTAAGGTGTCACCAACCGTACAGTTTGAAAGACTTGACGTGGGAATCGCTGGAGACGGATCAGTTTGGCTGTATGCCACAGTTGGAGATCTATCGGGACGATGTGGACGATATCGAGGATTTGGGGGCGAACATCACCTACCGATGTGTGGCGTTTGGCGATCCGGAGCCCACGGTGACGTGGGATCTCAACGGGAAAATCGTGGATCAGGAGAATATGATGGTGGAGAGCGAACGGGTGGTGAAGTTCGATGGCAATGTAACGATGTGGAGTAACTTGACGATACTGAACATCACAAGTAACGATTCGGGGTATTATACGTGCACTGCCAGTAACAAGATTGGATTTGTAACCAAAAATTTCAGCTTGATACTGCCGGAAGTGGTGGAAAGAGTTATTATCAAAACACCGGAAACATTCTGGTACTTTGGGCTTATATTGGGCATATTCGGGACAATTTTTGGTCTTCTTTCGCTATCGGTGGTGATCTGTCTCTGCAAGAGGAAGCTACGGACGCGACGGAGAAAGAAGAATATCAAAAGTAGTGTGAGCTTCAATGACCAGGAGAAGAAACTGCTTGACTTGAGTATAACGACCAACGAGCGGCAAGAATTCAGCGCCAGTGATGTGATGACTCCGTCGACCAAAACGGACTCCACGATCGCCATGGAGCCCGTACAGATAACAATCGAGTCAATAGCCGCGAAGCGGGAGGAATTTCCACTGAATGTTGGGGTGTTTCCTCCTCCGCCCGAGTTCTGCTCCCAAATGGTTCCAAATCCGGCCTATGGGAACATCTTCATATCCGTTTCGGTTACACAGGATGCACTGGACAACCCAGAACTTAAGATGTACCCCGATTTGCTGAACATTCCGAACAGGTCCAAAGGCAAGTTGATTCCAGTCAATGTGTCATCGTACGCAACGCTACCTCGCAAGAATCGGCCAGCGTTGACGGCGGCAACAGCTCCCTCGAACAGCAGCCAGCCATCTTCGCTAACTGCGGTACATCCACAAGCGCTACAGACGCAGCATCCGAACGCGTCTACCAGTGGCATGGAAGCGTTGCAGCTGCAGGACACTATCGTCAATTACTCCAACATCGAAGAGTCGTGCGAGATAACTGGATTCAGCAGTCCACCGACGGCCATGTGTCAGGAGTGTAGTAAAATTATCAACTCCTCAGCCAAGATGAACGCCCGGTTCAGTAAAGCCGAGCTGGTAAACAAATGTGAGAACAGTTTTCCCTGCCTAAAGTACGACAACATGGGTCGAAGGTACACAGCCAGTGGCAACTCCACGCTCTCACTTCCGGATGGAGATCGCCAGATCGAACAGGAGAGTATCTTCATCAAGCAGGAAATCGAACCGATCAAGGAAATCCCTACGCCACCCCTACAACCAGCGACCCCAACCGGTCCCAGTCCCAATACACCGGGTCCTTCATCCATCAGCACGGCTGCCGTGTTTGTTACAGGAAATGATTTCGTCTCACTGTAGTATCCCTTCCGCCATCACACGATAGTACAAACTTCAGCATGCCCTCTCGGACCCTTCTCGAACGATGACGTACGTATCGGTAGATGATCTCTTGCAAACATCTGGAAGAGTCACCGCAACTCAAGAACCGAACAAAAACGAACCACAAAGTGTGATACAGAATTAAATAGTTAAGATTAACATAGAAACAAAACACGAAATGGAAACAGAATAGGGACTGCTTCATTTCGCCCCCAACAGTAACTCACACACACACAGAGACAGTCTCGAAGGTAGTAGAACAATGAACATACAACAAAATGTAGACCGAAAGCCTACGTCACAAGTTAAAAGTCAAACGAAACTTCTGAAAACTATAGCCTAATCAAACTGCTTATACAAACACGGGAAAATCAAAACAGTCAATCAAAAAACAGACACGAGTTTAAAGTAAATAGTTCAAATAACTAACTAGGACACTTATATCATCTGCACACATTAGTTACCACAAAACTGTAAATATGGAAACGTTCGCCAACCCGCGCGCGTGCATCCATCGATGATGAGAGGAGAGTAACTTCGGAAACCCCATCATCAAACCTCCGTCAATTACCAGTGCGATCAACTTTGGCCATGTAGGTAATGGGAAATCTTTCCAATACGATACAAAACGACATTTCACTAACTCAATTCAGGCGGAGCCAAAGTTCATCATGCATTTGGTGCTGCAAGCGCAAGGATACACTCATCAAAAAATCTATGTTTGCCCATTACGGGCTATGCAAATAGAGAACTACGATGTGTATGTATGCTCGATCGGCCCAAATTTATCTTATCTTATCGGGGACCCTTTCATCATAGTTGGTTCTTCGTGCGGGGAGTGATGGCGAACCAGGATTCCCTCAGACGGCAACCCTATTGGTATGTTTAGTTTTACCGCAAAACTTATACGTCCCAAACTTACATACTCTCACATCGAGAAACTCGTGCTGGTGCGCGGACGGAGTTGTTCGTATCGCTGGGGTAATGAAACTAATGGAGGGTTCACACACAACGGTACTTGAAAATGTTTCGGTGGGTGGCTGATTGGCGGGCAAAAGACATACATACATTTTCTACAGGAGTAAAATAATATTTGGTTCAAGTTACATGAAAAATACTTTGAGGCGTTGAATAGAACGTGATAGCGACTACCGCTTAACCGCGTGAAGTGTTATAATATGTCCGTGGTCGTTTTTTCTTTCTCAAATAAACAACGTTCGAAACTGCCGGAAGAGTCAGTTACGTGAAGATGGATTTTGTTCAGCCCCCAGAAATATGTGGATGTTCACCGATGCAGTCATGCTGAGTTCATTAGATTGTGGCACATCTTTCTACGATCTAAAAGCACGGTTTTATCAATCCACTGATTCCTTTAGACCTCATCCTACACTCATCCACGCTTGGTCGCCGATTATGTCTTATCGTACATTTCAGTACCTTTTGAGTAGCCTGTCATGGTTGCAATTGTGGATGCGTCGACATTCAAAGCATCCCCAATGATGCTCTCGTAGAGTACGTACTCTTGAGTCATCATTCTAAGGATACTGTCATATGAAGTGTTCTATCCCTGAACCCCTGACCAGCGACGTAGTGAGGGTAGACAGCGCTCCCGGCGAACTATGAGAATGGCGTCCCAAAAAAAACCACTTTATTTGATTTTTTCACTAACTTTGAGTTTCTGATATTTTGAGAAAGCTTCTCACTTATACCAAAGTTCACTTTGAGCAGTTTATCCGTATTTAGAAGGTTAGGAAAAATCATTACCAGCTTCGCTTATTCTCTAGTCAAATATTTGCCTTGCGTAGAATCACATTGAGAACCCGACGTGGTTGGGAGGAAAGATTGCAAAATTCCTCAATTTTCCAAAATCGACTGTAAATACCGTACTCAAACATTACCGGGAGACGTCGAACACCGATGAAAACCTAAAGAGAGTGAATGAAATGGTGCTTGAAAATCGTCATACCAGCTTAAGAGAGATGTCTAGTGAATTTGGCATTGCATATGAAACGGTGCAGCATATTGTTTTGGGTGAGACGCGTGGTAGCCTAGCTTGTTCCGAAGGAACTAAATTTCGTGCAAGAACACCAACAACAGACAGTTGCTGAAGAGATGATTTCTGAAGCCTTAAGAGATCCAACCTTCGTGAAACGGATAACTACGGGCGACGAGATATGGGCCTATGAATTGGACATAGAAACAAAGCAAGAATCGTCCGAGCAGCGTTTCGAAGACGAGAAAAAACCGCGTCAAATCCACTCAAAAGTGAAGGTGATGCTGAGTGTTTTCTTCGATTGTCAACGCGTAGTGCACTATGACAGTCAACAAAGAATATTATTTATCCGTTTTGAAGCGTTAGAGAGATGTTGTATGTTGCAAACGACCAGAAATGTGGGCCGACAATTCTTGGATTTTGCATGATGGTAACACGCCATCGCACCGAGCCAGAATTGTACTGAATTATCTGACCAAACATCAAGTAAAAACCACCGAGTAAGCCTGATGGCCCCGTGCGACTTTTTTTTTGTTTCCCTAGTTGATGTTGCCACTTCGTGGAAAAAGATTTCAGTCGATCGATGAGATCGAAGAGAATGTGACGAGGGAACTAAAAGCCATCCTTTCGTTGGCCTACCAGGGATGCATGGAGGACTGGGTCAAGCGTTGACACATGTGTGTTGCTTCAGATGAATTGTGTTTTGAAAGAGATCAAGTAAATTTGCTTGAAATTCAACTCTATTTTGTTTCAAAGGGCGAACACGGGGGTCTCCGTAGCCACATTGGTTGCGCGTTCGCTTAGTAAGCGATCGATCGTGAGTTCAAAACTCAGGGCCCTTATTGACCATCTTTATGTTGTTACAGAATAGCTACGTCCACGCAACAAAATAAGATCGATTCATCCATACAACTGCTCTGCTCTGCCAGACACATCGGGCTACTGTTCTATAAATAACTCAACAATGATCAAACAACTGTCTCCGCTGTCCGGTGGTCCAACTGGATAATGGAAGAACAGAAAGAATACCCTTACACCTAAATGGCTACTGTGTGAATGTACCATATGTAATGGTATAGAAGGAATACTGGCGAATGGCAACTGTGTAATGTGCTAATTATAGATATGATAACCATGTGACATGTACACGATTAAAATTCGGCTCTGTTACAGCTAAAATGCTAATGAGCCTTAAATAAATAAATGGGATAAAAAAAAAGGGCGAACACGAAATTATTGCGGGCATAACTTTTTTACCTTTGGGTAAAAATCAACCAAATTTTGCACACATATTGTCTACATGCTGTCAAACTCGAAGTCGTGTTTTTCGATTCAACGAAAATGGAGGTGAACCAACGCGAGTCGAGAGAACAAATTCTTTCCAAACACCTGGAATTTCCTGACCTGTCGCACCGGCAGTTGGGAAAAATGTTGAACATTCACTATTCAACCGTCTCCAGAGTGTTGAAGCGGTTCCAGGAGCGGTTGACGTTGGACCACGGCAAAGGAGCTGGAAGAAAACCGGGACCGGAGAACAAAAAGACGGAGGGAAAGGTGAAGCGGATGATTAAAGCAAATTCCAACGTCTCAAGCCGTGATTTGGCTAAAAAGATCGGCATGTCGCAGAGCTACGTCCAGAATGCAAAGAAGAGAGCCGGACTACATACATACAAGGTACAGAACTTCCCAAACCGCAATGAGCGGCAACAATCGACGGCTAAAACTCGGGCACGGAAGCTCTACGAGAAGATGCTGACAAAATATGGCTGCTGTGTGATGGACGACGAAACGTATATAAAAGCCGATTTTAAGCAAATTCCGGGGTTGGAGTTTTTCACCGGCAAGAGCAAGTTCGATGTGGACGACAAATTCAAGAAGAAGAAAATGTCGAAGTTCGCCTCCAAATATCTCGTTTGGCAGGCCATCTGCTCTTGCGGACTGAGGAGTGAGCCTTTCGTGACAAAGGGCACAGTAATTGGCGAGATCTACAAATCTGAGTGCCTCGAGAAGCGCCTTTTGCCGTTCTTGCAGCAGCACGACGAAGCTCCGCTATTTTGGCCAGATTTGACATCATGCCACTATTATAAAAGTGTCCTGGAGTGGTATGAGGCCAATTATGTCCATTTTGTTCCAAAGGACATGAACCCGCCAAACTGTCCGGAGCTGCGCCCGGTGGAGCAGTACTGGGCAATAATGAAGCGGGAACTTCGGAAGAGCAAGACGACAGTCAAAGAAGAGAAGGACATGTTGAGAAACTGGTACCGGATGACACTGTAAAGACTTTGATGGAGGGCATCAAGCGAAAATGCGTTCAATTTTACACTCAAGGCTCCATCGATTAACTTTTCTTTTGATTTTTGAAGTAAATATATGTAAAAAAAACTACCCTAAAATTTTGGTTTGATTCTAAACATTATAAGAAAATTGGCATGACATTTTCGGTGTCGCAATAATTTCGTGTTCGCCCTTTATTTAGAAAATCCCGGTACATTTGATCATGGGTACGTAAAAATGGATTTTTAGAAAAATACTCGGTAACAAATTTTACCTTGTCAAGCGTAGGGTAGGTTCAAATTTGTTTACGCTGTGTACGTTTACGCCCGTAAGTTGATGATTTGGCAAGGGATCTGTAGGTAGTTGTGGAACGACGACAATGATTGTCATCACTGGGGCAACAATTACAAGGAGGAGTGTCTTCAGAACAGGATTTTGCCATTCATTCTATCACACTATGGTCCAGTGAAGTTCTGGCCTGACTTGACAAGGTGCCATTACAGCCGGGATTGTATCAAGTGATATAAGGAGAACAAAATCGATTTCATTGAAAAAACTATCAATCCATCAAATTGTTCGGATTTTCGAGAGATATTGGACAATATCAAAGGTAAATTGAAGAAATGTGGCCGAACCATCAAAAATACAATTCAAATGCACCACTTTTCCACGTTAATGTGCGGACAGAAGCAACCACTCATGATGGGTGTTTTTTCCTCAATTGAACGATGAAATATATTTGTAGGAAAAAAAGATATTCAAAATTCCTGGATTTTGGCGCCCCGGCAAATGCCGGGTTTTCCGCCCGCACACTACGCCACTGCCCCTGACTACTGTATTCAATTCCTAGCTCTCGACCGGTTACCTCCCGCCGTTGTGGAAAATTTCGCACATTACTCTAATCCAAGGGTTTTCATATGGTGTTCCGCGGGAAATTTGTGCTCCGCGAAGTTATAGCAAATGCTTCCAATTTAAAACCCTCCTTGAGAAAAACATTCTTCAATTTAATTTCACTGGGCATATAGTAATTTATCTCGTTCACTCCGGGTCAGATGTCATGTAACTGGGATGCGTACCCAAAATAGAGTTGTTTCCTGTTGGGTAATGGCAATGCAAATACGATTTGTTCTATTGATTAAAAAATGCAGGTGCTCCGTCAATTTTTTTGCTATAAAAAGTGCTCTGCCATGAAAAAAATCTGTAAACCCCTGCTGTAATTCATAAGATGGGCCCACGCTCAGATGCCGAAAACTACCGGGGCGTTGCAAACCAGTCTGCGATGCCAAAATTGCTTGTTTACTCCCACCTTTACGAACGGATTATTGATCATGTTTTAACAACACAGTATGGGTCAGTTGTGACGAACCTATGCGAATTGTGCTGTACCGTCACAGATTATACATCCAAAGGGTATCAGGTGGACTGTATTCATACAGACATGAGCAAGGCCATCGATGTGGTAGAAGTAGATAGTATAATGGGCGCGGTGCTTGATTTCGGCATTGACGTTGAAATGTTCGAATGGATTAGGACGTATTTGGAGGGCAGAACAGAGTATGTGCAAGTGCACAAAAATGCGTCTAAGTCCTTTGGTGTTAATTCAGGAGTTCCGCAAGGTAGTCATTTGGGGTCTATTCTGTTTGTCATGGTCATGAATAAGTTATCGTCATGTTTGACCAACGCAAAAGTGCTTATATACGTGGATGATGTGAAGATTTTCCTGCCCGACACATCGATCGGCTTCAGCATGATTTGATCAGAATCGTCGAGAGCAACGAACTAAGTGTAAACCCCAGCAAAAGTTCCGTTATTAATTATACCCAGAGTTGTCAATAATATTTTACAAAGAGTGGAAGATTGCTCCTAAAAAAACTGGAATAAAACTGGATCCTGTAAAACCGTTTTATTTTGAGAAGATAGGCTTTCATTTATCTTAAATGATTTTTTTTACTCATTCTTATTGAGAAAAAGAATTTCTTTCGAAGCTTCGTGTAGTTAAGGTAACAACTACATCAGTACGTAGATTAGTTAACCCTCAGTCATCTGTAATCTTTCTGTATTTTAGATACTGAATAACAAAAGTGCTACGAATTTTGTTTTGTAAGGCACCCAGATTCTATATTTCCCAATCATACGGTGTTAAATGGCCCAGCAGAAGTACAATATGCTCATAAGCTGTTTCTCTCAGAGACTAAAGCTCAGAGAAACAGCTTGTATGAATGAGAGATTCCATCAATCTATTCACGTCATGACCACCAGCGAAGAGAAGAAACCGTTTCTCCGGTGAGCGTGTTCTCCCAGTGTATTAATTCTCCAGTCCGCGCTCTTTTTTCCTACATGCTCTGAGCACATAATATAGATGCCAGATGTGAAGACATACTTTCGTTTCGAAGACATTTAATTTTGTGAAAACATACTGAGATCATTTCAAAGTATGTGAAAACAATTGGTTGTGTGATTTATCGAACATGATTTAGAAATATCGTGATGGGTTGCTTATTTTTGTTCATTAAGATTACATTTGAAGACATTTGATGGTGTCATGCAGAGATATTTGAAAAAATCATCTGGCATCCCTCACATACAAGCTATTTCTCTCGTGAGAATGTTATCCAGCCGAAAGTGAGCAAATTGCCCCGATCGAGGGTATGCCATACTGCCCGATGGTAAGCTGATGCGGAAAATAACAAATTGAGAAGGAAATGAATCCTTTCTTAACATTTCCTTCATCTGAGACATCCACTGGGAACTCGACTCAATAAATATGACTCGCTGTTATCGGCTCTGAGTCGGTTTTAAGCAACAAAAACCTTATAGAAATGATGTAGAAAATTAAATCGAAAATCGCTTCCAACGATTTTTTTTTCTTATTTTGCTTTAATGTTACAAATGTAAAACTTGCAGGACAGAGTTGGCCCATGATTTAAGCCCCATCTTGGACATTGCTCACATTTTTTTAGGTCGCTGCCTATTTTTCGTTCCGTAGCTTAAGGATGTATGAGGTCCTTTTGTTTTCGCAATTGTCAATTGTCAAACCCAGAGCATTCTCCACATATTTTTGGATCTCGAACGGTTTTTGGGAATTGTATTCGATACCAGTGTCTTAGACTATCAACAAATATTCACGAGTAACGAATATGATTTTATTAGGCTGTCAAAAAAGTCCTGCGGTATTTTTTTTTGAATTTTCATTTGTTCTTAAAATTAGTTACAATCATCTGTTTTAAGTCGAATATGCGCCGTTTTGTGCGATGACTTGTTCCCAACAAGATGCCAACTGTTCTAGAAGCTCGCTTCCTTATTGGCAAAAAACTCGGATAGCCAATTTTCACAGGCCTCTTTTGTGGCTAACTTCTGACTACCTAGCTCGTTCGCCATGGACAAAAACAGGCGGTAGTCACTTGGTGCAAGGTCCGGACTATACGGCGGATGCAAAAGAACCTCCCATCCGAGCTCCCGGAGCTTCTGGCGCGTCACCAAAGAAGTGTGTGGCCTGGCGTTGTCCTGATGGAAGACAATGCGGCCACTGTTTATCAAAGATGGCCTCTTCTTCATAAGTGCTACCTTCAAGCGGTCCAGTTGTTGGCAGTACAGGTCCAAATTGAGCGTTTGGCCATAGGGAAGCAGCTTATAATAGATTATTCCTTGACAATCCCACCAAACACACAGCAGAACCTTCCTGGCCGTTAATGAGGGCTTGGCCACCGTCTGAGCCGCTTCAGCGGGCTTCGACCACGACCGTTTGCGCTTCACGTTGTCGTAAGTGACCCACTTTTCATCGCCAGTCACCATCCGCTTCAGAAACGGGTCGATTTTGTTGCGATTCAGCAGCGATTCACATGGGTCGATACGGTCAAAGATGTTTTTTTGTGTCAACGTGTGTGGCACCAATACATCGAGCTTCTTTGTGAATCCAAGCTTCTTCAAATGGATAATAACGGTTCGATGACTTATCCCCAGCTCTTGGCCGATGCTACGGCTGCTACTATGCCGGTCTTTCTCGGCTAATTCAGCGATTTTGTCGCAATTTTCAACGACAGGCCTTCCGGAGCGTGGCGCATCTTCGACGACCTCTACACCAGAACGAAAACGTTGAAACCATCGTTGTGCGGTGGAAATGGAAACTGTATCGAGTCCATAAACTGCAAAAATTTTATTGGCAGCTTGAGATGCATTTTTGCCTTTCTCTATAGCGGCTCACTTTTTCTCTTTCTCTATAGCGGCTCACTAGCGTTTTAGCTGTAACAGAGCCGAATTTTAATCGTGTACATGTCACATGTTTATCACATATATAATTAGCACATTTACACAGTTGCCATTTTTCGGCGTTAGAATATTCCCTTCTATACAATTGCATATGGTACACATTTTTACACAGTAGCCATTTAGGCGTAAGAGTTTTCTATCTGTTCTTCCATTATCCAGTTAGACCGGACAGCGGAGACAGTTGATTGATCATTGTTGAGTTATTTATAGAACAGCAGCCCGATGTGTCTTGCAGAGCAGAACAGTTGTATGGATAAATCGATCTTATTTCGACCGTGGATCGATTTCCATCGCTTATGATTGTTGCGTGGACGTAGCTATTCTGTAACAACAAAAAGATGGTCAATGAGGGTCCTGAGTTTTGAACTCACGATCGATCGCTTACTAAGCGAACGCGCAACCAATGTGGCTACGGAGACCCTCATTTTTGCCTTTGTCATAGTAGTACTGTAAAATATGTCGGATTTTCTCTTTATTTTGCTCCATATTTGCGACACTATAACTCACGAACGACTTAACCAAACAAAACACTGTCAAGGACTATATTATAAATACCTTTCCAACAAGCTATAGTATGACTCGATACAATGAATACAACTAGAACTACGCGCTTACAACGACACCTCGCGGAAATACCGCAGGACTTTTTTGACAGCCTAATATTTCAGTGTAAATGACTTTTTTTCAGCTTCAAACACACTGCCTTTATTATATTGATAGCGGCCCGTCCCATGTTTTCCCAAGTTTCCCGCATACTCATTGAAACAAATGAGCCCTGGTGTTTGGTTTGTTCAAATTGATTATTCAATCTTTCCACTTAAGGTGAAGGTGGAAGCTAGCCATTGTAGTAGTATAGGTAAAACCACGTGTAAAAATGGGGTAATAGTGTTTGTGAGAGAAGAGCAAAGCACATGTAAATAGATCAATTCACTTATCAGTGGCGCTTCATTGACACGAGTCTTTGAATACATTTGAAAAAAAATAACAATTCAATACTGAAGTTAAATGTATGAACGATATGTTCCGATGAACGATTGCAAACATAAATATATATGGAAGGTGCATTTGAATATGAAGTAAAATTCTGATTATACGCGAGCGTAACATGAGCAAATTTATAACACATGCGAATTGGGGCTCTTTTGATATTAACAAGTTCTTCCGCATAGTATCGATGCTGATAATTCCTCAATTTTTTTCCTTCGTTGGTCGTATTGTTTTCACATATTCACGTTGGAGAGCCTTAACCCTTCTCTTCGTTGGCCGAGACATTTAGATTGAATGTAATAATTTTCCGTTTATTGTTTTTGAAAGCATAGGGAGCCGTGGCAGTGTTCCGAGTTCTGCAATACAATTTTCTTACCCTATGTTAAAGTTGCTAAAACTAACATAATATACCCATTAAACGTAAAAATAATGATTGTTGATATCAACACAATTTTATTCTATTGATTTTCATAACATGAAACGCTTTAACTCAGGAATAACATTTTATTGAGTGGTTTTGATAGCTGTTTCGATGATGTTGTCTGGCATCAGTAACGAAAAAATAACGATGCTTTCACCAATAAAAATAAAACCATTGCCGAAGATTGAAAAATGAAAATTTAACTTTCAGAGCACTTGCTCGAGTTTTCCGACGTTTTTCACTATACAGTGCGACAGCAGGTGAAAATTTAATATCTTGTGAGTAATCGATTAGAGTTTGGTTGATATTACTTCATGGGAAATGTGCGAAAACGATCATTTTCTTCACACTGTTTCGCAAAATTATTGATTTTCTGGCGAGGGGTGAGGGAGGGAGATGAAAGAAATGAGCGCCATTGTGGCAGCCATTTGTGGCTAGCTTCCACCTTCACCTTAAACGCGCTGGAAAAGGGAGTTGTATGTATGTAGTGTGTATGCATGTCTTCTATCTCTCTGTCTCTCTTTTCTCTCTCAGAAAATTTTAAAATTACCTTTTAGCCTCGAGGAAGCCTGTTGACTGACTGGCTAGAGCGAGAATAGAATTTAAATTTTCTTCTTACTATTTAGGTTTGAAACACCAAAGTTCATTTTCCTCTTACCTTGAAAAGTCCACTGAGGATAGCAAAACTAACTCTCTCGTAACCTTTGAAAGAACGATTTTTAAAGTTATTTAATGGCATATTCATTCTACAGTTTTGCATTTTTATTATTATTTGTAGGACAACCTATTTAAGTAGCATTGTGAGAAACATATCAGCCATTCCTCCATCAAGGGGGGACCCCGATCTGGAAAATCGAAAAAATCGAATTTTTGTTTTTTGCATTTTTGAGTACTTATGCCCTAGGAAATGTTATCCCAAAAGTATTTTTCGTAAAAATGGATTATCTGAAGCGTTACATAACCGTTTTTCATGTTCCTTTATTCCATTTTTTTTGAGCTTTTAAACAACGATTTTTCATGTAAAATAACTTATTTTTAAAAAAGACCGCCATTTTGGAATTTTTTTCGAATTTTCAAAAACTATGCAACGCCTCAAGTATTGCCTTAAAGCTTCAAAATATTCATTGGAATTTGTTCTACGACACCCCGTTGCTTCTGTACTACGGATCCAGCTGTCAACAGTGTTATAATTATTATTCGTGCATTAAAAAAATGGAAAATACTACTTCATATAAACCTTAAACAATAACCAAAATACCCGAACACAGAAGTGTATATAATATTGCCATGCCTGGAAAGCATCTAATTATTTGTTAATTTGTGTTGTGTTATTTGTAGTACCGTAAACCGGGGGCAAATTGATCACGATTTTCAGAAAAATGTAAATATTTCCGAATTTTTTTGTTAGATTTAAACCTAATTATTTTTTAAATCAGTACTGGTGCTAAGGCCACAAAACGTTATGGAATTTGTTGAAAAAAATCCTTGAGCGTTAATTTGGAAAATTTTTAGCAGAAAATTTCAAAATTTTACTTCGGGGTGAAATTGATAAATCTATGTTTTTCAGGATTTTCTAGTGTCATACGCACAAAAATGTATACAAAATCTATTATTTCTTCACCTACGGTCATTTGAATGGGATTTGAACACTGATCTGTAGGTCATCCGGAGACCATTCCGGTTATCCTAATGTGAAATCCTTGAAATTGTCACCAATAAGCTAGTTTTGCCAAACCAAGATGTTCGATATGTCGAATGATGGGATTCGGTTCTGGTCATGCGTCGTGCTGTTTTTGTAAAATAGTATGTTTTTTACTTGTTTGAATAGTAATTACAAGTATTTGAATGCTTATTCAACTCATCAAGTATCGGCTAGAAGTGGATTAATATGTTTAGCGTCTATAAATATTGTTTTGATTTGTTGAAAATATGTTTCTTTACCATAGTTGAAAATGAAAACGAAAATGCTATTTAGAAAAATATTGTTTTTTATGCAATTTAATAAGGGATTCGTTGAGAGCCATTGGCAAAAAGAACCTTCAGATGATGCTTGAACAGATCAAAAAATTTTAAAATTAAATTAAACTAAATTGATCTGAAAATTTATGTTTGTTTTCATCAATACGTTTGATCAATTTGCCCCCGGATGACGGTACCGTGTTCTTTGTAGCACCGGGGTGAGATTGGATCAAATCGAAAGAAATTGCAGTTAGTGATATCTAGACAAGTATTGCAAATATTTTTGAAAGCTGTGAACCGTTTAGGAGGAGATATATTTTCACTACTTCCAGTGCATAATACTTTACTGTAATACAAATAGTTATTGTTTAGTAATTTATCAAAATTTGATGTATTTACAAATCAAGCTTAGACCTATTCTCATCCCCATCGACGGTACTTTAGCGAATTAATCTAATCCGGCGAACAAAACAGTAGAAAACTAGTAACTTCGATATACCAGGTGAGAGACGAACCAACCTACGGCTTAAAGTCTCTATAATAAAGAGCAAAAAAATGTACCAGGTGTTATTTGTATACTTCTATGCGAGCCCTAGTTAATGAATTAAAGTTTCACATACTATAGTGGAACCAATGTGATAGAAGACACGATAAGTCACCAAATAAAACTTAATTATTGTATACTGATCAGTGTCAAATTCACGCCCAAGTCCTTCAACGTTGGGACACCATTTTTGACATCATCGGTCACATAATCGCGCTCGACGGGTTTGGTGTGCAAGTCTCCCAACGGGAACGAGATGCAAACGAATTCTGTAAATCTCACCTTCATCATGAAAGTAGGATCATCCCGTAAACGCCAATAGCTCTACCAGCTTTCATTCTTGCACATCACCTGGTGGAACCAATCGATCATTTCCGACAACTTGTACCGGCGTAGACCAACAGTCTGATAGATTTGGTCTGGCTGTCCGGGCAACATTCGAACAGTATTGCTGTTTGTCGGTGCGCTTGGACCACAATGGCATGTCGCGGAGCGATCTTCCTGGTATATACCTAATGGGCGGAATATGACCGCCTCGAGGAACTCACAAACCGCAAGTTCACATATTTACTCTTGTGAGTACCTCCGAGGAGAAAATTTTTGTCGATTAGATTTGTGACATAAGTTGAATTTTGTCACTGTTCACTTTAATCGATTTACGTGTTGGCTACTCATGCATTTGCAGATTTTCAGCTGATTTTCTTCAACATTTCATTGACATGCAACAAAGCAAGCTGTTCACTGCTAATTCTCTTTCTCTTTGTGTGTTAACAAAACATGCTCTCTGTTTATTTACACCGCGCTTTTGGACACGAATTTTTTAAGCGCTTTTATTTATAGTGAGAAAACGAACACATGCACACACGCAGACGCGCACACTTCGCGCAGTGATAAAATGAACAAACTGTTGTGTGCTGTATGCTGGGGGACTTGGACGCTTTCTGGGACTTGGTGTTATTGCCGACGGGGCAGTGTTATACACACTGCGTACTGCGGGTGCTGGCTCGTTCTCACACAAAAAACACATCGCAGCTGCTCACTCTCTCACTCTGTTTGTGTTTACGTCAAGAATACGACCATTTACGACCGTTTACGACTGTTCACGACGACCGCGCTTTATTTTTTAGCGATTTTATTTATAGTAAGATGACAAAAACAAACGAGTTCATTTTGTTCATATCGCTGAACAAATTTGCTATAATGAATGAATGTGGCATTGAGTGGGGTTAATAACTTCGCTGTTTATTTATACTTTGAATATCAAAAGCAACAAATTGATATTCATCACATTCGAAATGATATTCGTTCTGGCATTGATTTTGAGTCAAAATTCAAAAATAAAAAAAAATAGTCAGGCTGAACCATTTAGAGAACAAAAACGCCAGAGTTCCATGAAACGAAATTTGGAAGAAATCGCGCATGATTTTGTTTGGCTAGACGGTAACAACGGCAAAAATAAAAAGCAATCGCACATAGGTGCCTCATGTTAAACGTAACCAACAGCTGATATTCGTTTGGCTAAAATGAAATGCAATTCTGGCAGCTTGAATAATCAAAATGAAAATGCCACTGGGTGGGAAAATAAACTTCAAAACATATTGCAGAACAAAAGTTCATTTGCTCATATTCACTGGTTGTGTGGATCTGTCATTTTGAATTTTGTTCGAAATATACAGGTTTTCGATGCAACCTAGCCCAAAAATCTATGCATTTGACCTTATCGAAGATGATTTTTTTCAACTCTGTTCGAAGAAAGGGTTCTAGCCGTACAACATGTATTTGAACGTAGTTTTCGTTAGCATCTCCCCATTATGAGAAGCTCCATCTCGTGAAGATGTCAAAGAATTGTATCGGTAGTTTATTGCTCGAAGCACGGAAAAACAATAGGAATGAAAGGACATTCAATATTTTGCACTAATACTCACACACCCGATGACACAAAATAAAGATGGGGTCTATTCGTAGCGTTTTTGGCTTTTATCGCTGTCGATAAATAGGTATCTATATTCTCACTGTTCCCATTGGTATTTCTCCAATGTTAGGTGAAAAATTGTCGATCAGAGATAGACACTAGTTTAACACTTAAATACATTTCTGAATCCGAATCCGGATGACAAATGACAACACGAAATGTTGTCATTTCAATCGAGTGAATCAAGGCTTCTTTCCGAGTTTCTTGGAGCTAGTAGAGGCCTCATTCACACCTAGGCTTATAATACAAAAGCCCAAGAACAATTTACAAGAGTAATGAATTGACCTCTGTGTGCGAAACAAGCTGCATTCTTGTTATGTTTATTCGATGAATTTCGATTTATTATTCGTCATTTTTGCAATATAAAATGCGTCAGATTATTTGTAAACTATAATTTAAATTTAACACAGAGCTGTGTTCAAATAAGTTGAGCAATTTCTTTGACGCATAATGTGCAGAGCGGAATCTACCAATACTATGAACAATACACATCTAACTTTATTTCTGAAAAAAATTGGTCATATTATGTCACAACAAACTTCAAAAAGTTTCATAGGAGGCAAGAATTTCGAGAACACCATTTACATAAACGCCTCGATCGCAATTGCTATTCAAAGAGGCGTTCAATTTTCTTTCCAAAATGATTTAACAAAAACACCCGACAAATATCCGCATCGCCATTTTCTGATAATCAATCGAACAACCCTTACAAGCCCGGCTGCTAATTACCTAACCTCCCAGCGAGAAAATGGGTGGTAAATAAAACTAAAGCAAAAATTCTTAATTGCTCGTCGCGACCCCAACCATCGAACCAACGAGCATGAAACACTGATGATTGTGTTTAGCTGGGTGGCGTCTTGTAGTGGAAGTGGAGGGGGTGGATCCCTAGCTAGAAACAAGCACACCAGATCCATCCCAGACCCCCCCCCTCCGGAAATCGAAAACGAAACTCCACCGTCGAACACACGCCCCGTAACAAGATTTCCTGGAGAGCCCTTTCGCAATGCTTCAAAGTTTTACTCCAGCATCTGCTCGAATCGAAAGAAGAAAAAAAAGATGAAGCAGAAAGAAGATCTGTGCAATGTGTGTGTGTGTGAAATAAAAAAGCGGAACAAATAGCTTTCGAGCGGAGATGAGTTGTGCAAAGTAGAATTGAAAGATCACATCTTCTTCAAGCGCAAGCCGGCGCAAAAGTTATACCCACGCGGCGATGGAATGGATTGGGGTTAAAATGGTGAGGTGAAGCACTCGCTTTTCCTGCACTGCCAGGCAGGCGAACGAATAGAAATACTAATAATGAAAAATAATAATTAAAAATCCTGTATATATTAATATTCATTACAAGGAAATGTAGTTAAGAAGATAATGTAATATTTAAGGCGCTATGAGGAAGTCATGCGAACGCGGGTGAATGAGTTCCGAGGAGTGCCTGCCTGTGGGATCATCTCCAGCTGTACATTACACGAGAATCATCGAAAGATTAGCAATTAGCATTCGCTCATCTGTTCGACACACCACACGCTGGGAATTAGACATGCGAAGGGTTGGATCAGTTAAATTTGCACAGTATTTCACACGAGCACAGTCACATCATGCGAAAAATATTGATTAAGTAAATAGATGTGAAAGTTATTTGAAGTGTCTGTGAATATATTCATTTCACGTACACCTAGTTTCAATCAACTTTAGCGCTCGGTTGTTTGTTGTCTCGACTTGAAGTTCTGTTTTTTTTCCAACTCCAACAAATAGCGATGGCGAGGAAACAATTTCCTCAACTTTATCAAATATTCAACAAAAATACAAATGTATATTAAATAACCTCACCCCGAAAGCATCGTCCCCTAATACTGACATCGACCCAAAAGGGAAATTCTTCATCTCAACCAACGCCTTCCATACACCTCGGCTAAACGGCGGCAAATAAGTGTTCAACCCTTCTATCCCCGGTGGCTGATACGTTGGCAATTTCTGTGTTCGATTTTTCCACTCTCCCCAATTGTGCGCCCCCTCACAGACGGTTTACAAGGAGGCTTTCGGTACACGCCAAAAATACTATCCTATCTGAGCAATCATAATTCAGCTGGCACCGAAGCTATTCAGGATAACGCTGCAACGCTCGTATCGCTCTTGGTATCGTATCGCTGTTCCATAAGGGAGCTTGTAAGAGCAACAGATTCGTATGGAAGGGAGTTGTATCATGGTGCGAAGGGGGTTTTGGAGGTACGTTCCATTTTCTATTTACCTGACATGGTAGATTATCCGAATGATAGGAAATATCCAGGTGACTTGGAACTAAGGGCCTCTCAAAAATAGGTTTCTGAGTGGAGCCAAAAGTAAGCAATTCCTCACGGTCGTTACGAATGAAGAAAATAAATTGATTTAAATCTGTGGTATCCCCCTTTTCAGTCTTTGCCACTCCAGTCGGATGCCCGCGTACCCGCATTCGAGACACCAATCTGTGAAACGAGGCTGCGTAAAAGACAATACCAATCTCATATCGTTATCGATGCCCCATTTGTTTCTTCACATGGTCTAGATTCGAAAAAAAAAGGATGGCAAAGTATAGGGAATAGGGATCTCACTTTTCAAATCCATTTCCAATCAAACCTCTCTCAATTTTTGGCCAACAATACAGAAGATCTTCTGGAGATGCTAACACCTCGTCAGAATTTTCTCTACATCTCTGTCTTTTAAGGACAAGTGAAGTAGGAGTATGGAGAAGTGTATCTTTTCACAATGGCACTTCTCAGAGCTACAGGCGAATGAACTGAAGAAGTTCAATAACCACTATGGAATGAAATGGGATGGAATTATTGTTAATTATTGTTAATGCTGATTTCACTAACATAACAGTTCGGCTGAAAAGATCATAAGGTTGACGTCTAGATGGCGTCTCTTACAAAAATATTTGACTATCACACATCACCATCTTTCAATGGATACATGTCAAAATTTGACAGCAATCGGTCGATTGGTTCGTGTGTTACAGCATTGAGAGTGAAGCAACTGTTGTTATGGTGAAAAAAATGGTAAAATCCGAATTTCGTGTATAGATAAAGCATTGCTTTTTGACTCTGCTGGAGTAGAGTCCGGATAACGTTTGTCTAGCCATGCTCTGGTTTGCACTGTATTTTTTTCTCCATCAAATATAAAGGAAGATATTGCAATTTCGTACACATTCACTGACATAGGGGAAATGGGGGTAAGACGGACATGTTAAGAAGAACTTCAATTATATCTTTGGAAACTCATGTTATCCAAAACTTAAAAGCAGTTTCTTACAGTTCAATATACTTGTTTTCGAAATAATTGGCCAACAGTTTTATAAAAATTTGTTTTTCCATGTTTTTACGGAAATGAAAAGAAACCGAAAAGTAGAACATTTTTATCGATGCGGATATGATGGACATGTAGTGGGGGGAATATGGACAGGTTAATAATATACGAAGCGTAGAAGTTAACCGCTCGCGAGAGGAATAATTTCGCTCTCTCTCAGTGTTTGTGTGTCCAGCTACTGAAATTGCACAGAAAGAGAAAGCAATATAAAAAAAGAGTTCAATATTCTTCAATTCAAAGTTCAGACGAATGAACTCTCAGAGTTTAAAGTCTCTCTAATTCAATACCTTCCTTCCTTCCTTCTTCAATTCACTTTCCATCGAGCATTGGTTGTTATTATAGATGTGACCGTCCATTTGAACCCCACCAGTGCAATTATTTCAATAGCCGGACCGCCGTGAGCCTTCAAGAGAGGAAGAATCCGCTTTTGGAGACACTCTTCCAAATACACCTGTCCATTAATGCTGTTTGCGGCGACGAAAAGTGTACTCTGCTTTCCGCAAGTACAAATCGCTCGCCAAATTAAGAACTTTCATAGCAAATTTCGACAATTTCTGTGTCCAGAGGTTCTCGGGAACATCCAACTTATACATGGCAGTCACATACAGGTTTCCTGGAATCTGGATGAAGTCCGCCATCACATATGTCTCGTCATCCATTACGCAGCAGTGTGGTTTCGTTAACTTATGGTCGTACAATTTTCTGGCACCGCTTTTTGCGGCCGTATTCTGTTTCTCGTCACGGTTTGGGAACTTAAACGTACGTAGTCCAGCTCGAGTTTTGGTATTATGCACGAAAGTCTTGCTAACATGCAACTTTTTGGCCACATCTCGGACTGGAGCGTTCGGTTTCCGTTTAAAGGCCCCAACCACGCGTTCATTCGTTCGTTCTCGTTGACTTGTCTGACATTTTTTGAACTCTTTATGATACCAGACTAGCGGCCCGTCCCATGTTTTCCCAAGTTTCCCGCATACTCATTGAAACAAATGAGCCCTGGTGTTTGGTTTGTTCAAATTGATTATTCAATCTTTCCACTTAAGGTGAAGGTGGAAGCTAGCCATTGTAGTAGTATAGGTAAAACCACGTGTAAAAATGGGGTAATAGTGTTTGTGAGAGAAGAGCAAAGCACATGTAAATAGATCAATTCACTTATCAGTGGCGCTTCATTGACACGAGTCTTTGAATACATTTGAAAAAAAATAACAATTCAATACTGAAGTTAAATGTATGAACGATATGTTCCGATGAACGATTGCAAACATAAATATATATGGAAGGTGCATTTGAATATGAAGTAAAATTCTGATTATACGCGAGCGTAACATGAGCAAATTTATAACACATGCGAATTGGGGCTCTTTTGATATTAACAAGTTCTTCCGCATAGTATCGATGCTGATAATTCCTCAATTTTTTTCCTTCGTTGGTCGTATTGTTTTCACATATTCACGTTGGAGAGCCTTAACCCTTCTCTTCGTTGGCCGAGACATTTAGATTGAATGTAATAATTTTCCGTTTATTGTTTTTGAAAGCATAGGGAGCCGTGGCAGTGTTCCGAGTTCTGCAATACAATTTTCTTACCCTATGTTAAAGTTGCTAAAACTAACATAATATACCCATTAAACGTAAAAATAATGATTGTTGATATCAACACAATTTTATTCTATTGATTTTCATAACATGAAACGCTTTAACTCAGGAATAACATTTTATTGAGTGGTTTTGATAGCTGTTTCGATGATGTTGTCTGGCATCAGTAACGAAAAAATAACGATGCTTTCACCAATAAAAATAAAACCATTGCCGAAGATTGAAAAATGAAAATTTAACTTTCAGAGCACTTGCTCGAGTTTTCCGACGTTTTTCACTATACAGTGCGACAGCAGGTGAAAATTTAATATCTTGTGAGTAATCGATTAGAGTTTGGTTGATATTACTTCATGGGAAATGTGCGAAAACGATCATTTTCTTCACACTGTTTCGCAAAATTATTGATTTTCTGGCGAGGGGTGAGGGAGGGAGATGAAAGAAATGAGCGCCATTGTGGCAGCCATTTGTGGCTAGCTTCCACCTTCACCTTAAACGCGCTGGAAAAGGGAGTTGTATGTATGTAGTGTGTATGCATGTCTTCTATCTCTCTGTCTCTCTTTTCTCTCTCAGAAAATTTTAAAATTACCTTTTAGCCTCGAGGAAGCCTGTTGACTGACTGGCTAGAGCGAGAATAGAATTTAAATTTTCTTCTTACTATTTAGGTTTGAAACACCAAAGTTCATTTTCCTCTTACCTTGAAAAGTCCACTGAGGATAGCAAAACTAACTCTCTCGTAACCTTTGAAAGAACGATTTTTAAAGTTATTTAATGGCATATTCATTCTACAGTTTTGCATTTTTATTATTATTTGTAGGACAACCTATTTAAGTAGCATTGTGAGAAACATATCAGCCATTCCTCCATCAAGGGGGGACCCCGATCTGGAAAATCGAAAAAATCGAATTTTTGTTTTTTGCATTTTTGAGTACTTATGCCCTAGGAAATGTTATCCCAAAAGTATTTTTCGTAAAAATGGATTATCTGAAGCGTTACATAACCGTTTTTCATGTTCCTTTATTCCATTTTTTTTGAGCTTTTAAACAACGATTTTTCATGTAAAATAACTTATTTTTAAAAAAGACCGCCATTTTGGAATTTTTTTCGAATTTTCAAAAACTATGCAACGCCTCAAGTATTGCCTTAAAGCTTCAAAATATTCATTGGAATTTGTTCTACGACACCCCGTTGCTTCTGTACTACGGATCCAGCTGTCAACAGTGTTATAATTATTATTCGTGCATTAAAAAAATGGAAAATACTACTTCATATAAACCTTAAACAATAACCAAAATACCCGAACACAGAAGTGTATATAATATTGCCATGCCTGGAAAGCATCTAATTATTTGTTAATTTGTGTTGTGTTATTTGTAGTACCGTAAACCGGGGGCAAATTGATCACGATTTTCAGAAAAATGTAAATATTTCCGAATTTTTTTGTTAGATTTAAACCTAATTATTTTTTAAATCAGTACTGGTGCTAAGGCCACAAAACGTTATGGAATTTGTTGAAAAAAATCCTTGAGCGTTAATTTGGAAAATTTTTAGCAGAAAATTTCAAAATTTTACTTCGGGGTGAAATTGATAAATCTATGTTTTTCAGGATTTTCTAGTGTCATACGCACAAAAATGTATACAAAATCTATTATTTCTTCACCTACGGTCATTTGAATGGGATTTGAACACTGATCTGTAGGTCATCCGGAGACCATTCCGGTTATCCTAATGTGAAATCCTTGAAATTGTCACCAATAAGCTAGTTTTGCCAAACCAAGATGTTCGATATGTCGAATGATGGGATTCGGTTCTGGTCATGCGTCGTGCTGTTTTTGTAAAATAGTATGTTTTTTACTTGTTTGAATAGTAATTACAAGTATTTGAATGCTTATTCAACTCATCAAGTATCGGCTAGAAGTGGATTAATATGTTTAGCGTCTATAAATATTGTTTTGATTTGTTGAAAATATGTTTCTTTACCATAGTTGAAAATGAAAACGAAAATGCTATTTAGAAAAATATTGTTTTTTATGCAATTTAATAAGGGATTCGTTGAGAGCCATTGGCAAAAAGAACCTTCAGATGATGCTTGAACATGTCAGATCAAAAAATTTTAAAATTAAATTAAACTAAATTGATCTGAAAATTTATGTTTGTTTTCATCAATACGTTTGATCAATTTGCCCCCGGATGACGGTACCGTGTTCTTTGTAGCACCGG
This sequence comes from Toxorhynchites rutilus septentrionalis, assembly GCF_029784135.1. NCBI lineage: Eukaryota > Metazoa > Arthropoda > Insecta > Diptera > Culicidae > Toxorhynchites > Toxorhynchites rutilus. The sequence continues at coordinate 142,060,692 of NC_073744.1, read as the reverse complement.
GGTGAGATTGGATCAAATCGAAAGAAATTGCAGTTAGTGATATCTAGACAAGTATTGCAAATATTTTTGAAAGCTGTGAACCGTTTAGGAGGAGATATATTTTCACTACTTCCAGTGCATAATACTTTACTGTAATACAAATAGTTATTGTTTAGTAATTTATCAAAATTTGATGTATTTACAAATCAAGCTTAGACCTATTCTCATCCCCATCGACGGTACTTTAGCGAATTAATCTAATCCGGCGAACAAAACAGTAGAAAACTAGTAACTTCGATATACCAGGTGAGAGACGAACCAACCTACGGCTTAAAGTCTCTATAATAAAGAGCAAAAAAATGTACCAGGTGTTATTTGTATACTTCTATGCGAGCCCTAGTTAATGAATTAAAGTTTCACATACTATAGTGGAACCAATGTGATAGAAGACACGATAAGTCACCAAATAAAACTTAATTATTGTATACTGATCAGTGTCAAATTCACGCCCAAGTCCTTCAACGTTGGGACACCATTTTTGACATCATCGGTCACATAATCGCGCTCGACGGGTTTGGTGTGCAAGTCTCCCAACGGGAACGAGATGCAAACGAATTCTGTAAATCTCACCTTCATCATGAAAGTAGGATCATCCCGTAAACGCCAATAGCTCTACCAGCTTTCATTCTTGCACATCACCTGGTGGAACCAATCGATCATTTCCGACAACTTGTACCGGCGTAGACCAACAGTCTGATAGATTTGGTCTGGCTGTCCGGGCAACATTCGAACAGTATTGCTGTTTGTCGGTGCGCTTGGACCACAATGGCATGTCGCGGAGCGATCTTCCTGGTATATACCTAATGGGCGGAATATGACCGCCTCGAGGAACTCACAAACCGCAAGTTCACATATTTACTCTTGTGAGTACCTCCGAGGAGAAAATTTTTGTCGATTAGATTTGTGACATAAGTTGAATTTTGTCACTGTTCACTTTAATCGATTTACGTGTTGGCTACTCATGCATTTGCAGATTTTCAGCTGATTTTCTTCAACATTTCATTGACATGCAACAAAGCAAGCTGTTCACTGCTAATTCTCTTTCTCTTTGTGTGTTAACAAAACATGCTCTCTGTTTATTTACACCGCGCTTTTGGACACGAATTTTTTAAGCGCTTTTATTTATAGTGAGAAAACGAACACATGCACACACGCAGACGCGCACACTTCGCGCAGTGATAAAATGAACAAACTGTTGTGTGCTGTATGCTGGGGGACTTGGACGCTTTCTGGGACTTGGTGTTATTGCCGACGGGGCAGTGTTATACACACTGCGTACTGCGGGTGCTGGCTCGTTCTCACACAAAAAACACATCGCAGCTGCTCACTCTCTCACTCTGTTTGTGTTTACGTCAAGAATACGACCATTTACGACCGTTTACGACTGTTCACGACGACCGCGCTTTATTTTTTAGCGATTTTATTTATAGTAAGACATTGTGCGACAGATCCTTATTCTCGAAGTTCTCGTGCAAAACTTTTGCGCACCTGATGAAATTAACTCACAGAGTGTAAACAATACACATTTAACTATGTCTACGCAAAATTTCAATTAAGTTTACCCAACCTATCAAAGGTAAGAGCAATTTGAGTGTGTGCGAATTTCAAACGGTACACTCTTTATGTCCGCATCTCGGTAAGTGCATTACTTGATGATTTCCGAGAAACCCCGTCCATCGATGAATACAACGTCGATTCGATTCGTCGTTTTTTGGTCCGGTGATCGTCATGTGGTCTTGTGGATATCCTTGCACGGAAAGAAAGTACTTCGGTCCTATGAAAGCTGCAAAGTTCACGCTGTGGCTGTGGCTGTTATCGTTCGACTCCGCGCGCAGATCAGTTTGAACATATTTTCTCTTCCGATTTACAGATTCATGATGACCCTGATGTCCCTACGCGAATAGTCGTTGTAGAGATCCTCAAACTTCGCGTAGAACAGTACTTCCTCGACATCGTGTCTTCTTTCCTGCGGGTGGTGTACGATAAAGCAGTGATTGTAATATTGGCCTCTTGATTACTCTGAATATTGTTATAACATTTCACCATGCTATTTTACTAGGGTAGCGATGGCTAGCCTAGATTTTCGTTTCCATATAGCTGGCATTTCATTCGCTAGTCGCTTCTCTGAAGAACAGACGTCGTTCGGGGCACTCATTTTGGAGAACAGACACATCACGGTTCCGAGCTAAAACACTCACAGCGAACTTGCTTCAAAATGTTTGTATCTATGGGAGCAGACATCTCTTTATCTCAGACTGAACGTCAGCTTGGAAGCGTTCACAAAAGAGTCCAAACGCTGTCAACGGGGATCGAGCCAAGACCGGATGGAACTGTTTTATACGACCACGCTATCCACATAGTCACTGGTACTGTTGCATGAATGTGAGATAATTGAAGGTGTTTTCTAAAAGTAAAAAGGAGAACATAAACGTGGATATATATCTTTCTCGGTCTGGGCCGTAATGTGGCAAAGTATGCGAAAAGATTTCATGCGTGTTTATTTGCAATGTGTCTCTTGTTTCACTCGCGTATTTTCTGTTATTTCAGGCTCATTTAATTTAATAAATCGGGATGCCAAAACATGTGCTATAAATTGATATTGGGTGTACACATTCGAGTTTTGTCTGAACTGGGTTTCATCATAGTCATAATCGTCCTTTTTCCGCAATAGATGTTTGACAAAGAAACCTGCTGTAATCGTTGATGGCAGTCATAAAATAGCGATAACAGGATCTCTACTCATTTACGGCTCCTGACAGCAATCGCATACTACCCGAATTCTGCAATCGGTTAGCTCGAATCCATTGACTAGTTCCTAATTTAGAGAGACCGCCATTCTTGAATGTGACGAGATCCCTGCTCCACTGATCATCACTTCGACAAATTTCTCCACCAGCTTCGGTACCGAACAGCAGATTCAGTTTCAATCATTCAATTCATGACCGATAAAAAGTGGTACCCAATAAATATATCAGTGTGAGACATTATTTTCCGATTGAACAATTCACATAATAAAGCAATTTTGTTTGTTCAGATATAATCTTGCAGAAGTAATTTCTCTAGTGGCATTCGTTCATTGTTACATGCTACGAATCATAACACAAACGAGAACGAGATAACTTTGCCTCGGTCAGCACATCATGATACACATGCGTGCAAACCAAAACGTCATGATCGCTTTCGGTGCTGCAACTTTATATGCTTCTTTCTCCTCAAGGAACGTAAACTGGCCAGTGCTGAAGTATGAATTTTTTCTCGCTAATGCAATTCATAATTTATCTGAGCCGTTTTGTCAGCTGTGCACTATGCTTGCTTTGTGCAAATTCTGAGTGTGCATTCTACAGCAAAAAAAAATACAGGTTCATTCTAAACGGTAGCAAAATGAAAACTGAGGTTGAGAGGGAGAGACTTGAACTATAAACTATTTCTGTTCGTTTGCCTCTAGCCATTTCGTAATCTCCGCCACCTCCGTCTGACTACTATCTGGATGACTGTCGAATCGTAATCGATTGAAGCTGAAGTTTTCTTTATCGTGATAGATGCATAGGAATGTTTGCTATCGATTGATGCGAACATCATAGCGGTCTATCAAACATCTTTGCGGTTAAGTAATGAGAGCTCCAAATCTTCATTATCTCTTACATATTCAGTGTTTAGATTTTCATTTTACACCCCATATTTTTATGTTAAACCTGCTAAAACCATCACATGGAAACGTTCGCATGTGATGGTTTTAGTTTTTTTAAATTCATTACTAGGGAAAATTGAGCTAAGACGAACAGCTAGAGAAAGTTATTTTTTTTTAATTCAGTTTTTATGTAAAAAATAGTTTATATGCATTACCTGCATTATTTCCGTTTCGTTATAAGTCAACATCAAACGACACCATTATCTCAACTAAACTACTTAACCTCCTGAATGAAGAATAAGTCTGAAAATTCTGATCAACATCTAAATTTTGCCGTCATCGTTCAATCATGCCACGCACCGAAAATTTGTTAGATGAAGATTCGAAAGAACAACGCACTCTTGTTGGTGGGTTGATACAGAACACAAACCAATTTTCTTTCGGGGGAATTACTGAAAACCATGAAAGAATATCAACTCATCCTCGAAAATGATTTTTTTTTAAATTGACATTAAACAACACTCTAGTAAAACTCGTAGGTTCTCATAATTTTTATTCTTCCACCATTTTTCTTTACAATCTTGTGAATAGTAACAATCGCGGATAGGGATAAAACTATACAAACCAGCCATTACAAAAAAAAACACATGGAACAAAACCGACACTGATCGAGAAATGAAAACTAGAACAAAAATGACTTTAAAAAAAAATGAAAAAAAAAACCTGATAGTAAAGTGGTAGTTGAACTATAACCAAACTCACTCACCCACGCCAGTCAAAGTGGGACATTGTAGGCATCGCAAAAAACTTTCCCCTAATGATGACGATAGGGAAAAACAAATCGAATCAAATTTAGTTAGCGAAAAATGAAATGATGTTTGAGGTGTGTACACAGCAGAGAAGAAGAAAACCCCCACACACTGACACACTCACATTGACCCAACCCTGTGGAAAAATTGAAAAAAAAAACCCACACGGGAAATCATACCATTTAACCTAGGTTGGAGGCGGAAGGATTCATGTTATTCATGTTGAATTAACGAAAAAAGAAGAAAAAAAAAACTCAAATAAAAGAATAATGAACAAAACAGGACAGCTCTCGGGCAAAATTATTCGGTTCAATCATCTTCTAGTGAAATTGAAATTATTGAACATCAATACGATTCAATAAAAATGATTTAAATGAAATCAACTGTAAATAGGAAGAAAGAAAACAAAACAGCTGACATACACAGACACTCACCAAACTCACATCATCAAGACAAGAGCCGGAGGCAGAAATAAAAGAGAAATCAATAAAAAGAAAAGAACAAAAAAAAAGGAAGACGAAGATCAAAAGTAAGATTACATACCTAACATTTTGGCGACTGTATATGAGAAGCATCCCAATTTGAAAATAATAAAAAAATGTGAAAATGAGATAATGAAGATACTCGCTGTGCTCAATTAACATAAAAACATCCGAAACACCTTGTCTGTTGAGTCTAATGAAGCCTAAATCTTCATTTTCCTGAAATTATGGTAAGTATGAAAAATAACGTCATTTCTCAAAATAAACAAAATCAATACTAATAAAAATTCAAAACTATAGAACTAACTGTTCACTCGGGAGCATGTACCATATATACATAACATAACCTATTATTCTTCGGAACATTAAAAAAACATTGAAACTTCTATCTATATATAAAAAAATGGATTTCTGTCTGTCTGTCTGTCTGATTCTTATGGACTCGGAAACTACAGAACCAATCAACATGAAAATTGGTATGTAGGGGTTTTTGGGGCCGGGGAAGGTTTTCGTGATAGTTTGAGACCCCTCCCCCCTCTCTAAAGGGGGGACTGCCATACAAATGAAACACAAATTTCTGCATTACTAGCGAGTTATTCAAGCAAATGGAACCAAATTAGGCACATTGAGGTACTAGGGTGCAATAAATGTTTCTATGGTGGTTAGACTCTCCACAACCCTCTCTAAGGGGAGGGGAGGGGGAGGAGGGTGATGATTGTCTGCCATACAAATGAAACTCAAATTTCTGCATTACTCGAGAATTAATCAAGCAAATGGAACCAAATTTTGCCTGTTAAAGGTTTAGGGTGCAATAAATGATTCTATGGTGGTTAGATACTCCTACCCCTCTCTTAGGTGGGGCTGCCATAAAAATGAAACACAAATTTCTGCATAACTCCAGAACTAATCAAGAAAATGAAACCAAATTTGCATGTGAAGGTTTTGAGGTGCAAACATTGTTTCTATGATGGTTAGATACTCCATCCCACTCTCTAAGGTGGGGCTGCCATACAAATGAAACACAAATTTCTGAATTACTCGAGAACTAATCGAGCAAACGAAACCAAATTTGGCATGTGGAGGTTTTAGGATGCAATAAATGTTTCTATGGTGGTAGACATGGTGGTTAACACTCCTCCCCCCTCTCTAAGGTGGAGCTGCCATACAAACGAAACACAAACTTCTGCGTAACTCGAGAACTAATCAAGCACAATTTGGGATGTGGGGGTTTTTGGGTATGAGAAATGTTTCTATGATGGTATGACACCCCTCCAAACATGACAGTTGAAAATTTTCGGAAAACTCTGAAGGAAAAAGACGGGTGGGTAATGTCGGGGACATAACCGGAGTGACGTAGGACTATACAAAGGGGACAGCTTTTGTTAAATATATATATTAAATATATTGTTTTATTTTCTTCTCCTACGTGAATACCTACCTATCTACCTGAAAAATGGATTAGTTTACTGTTTACTCTTTATGAATATGTTGATGGTTCTGAAAAGAACCTTTGGTGTTGTGTTTTTGTTATCACTCGATATTCCCATCTTGTTCGGCTAAACCTTCCTGTTTAGCGATTTGTTGCCACTTGCCACAGCTTTCACAGTTGGAAAATTTCTTCCCATCCAGCTTGTGACATATTTTACAATAAATTACATTCAATGGCACGTCGCATTACCACCACTCAGTATCGGATTGGAGGTAATTTTAACCTGTAATTGAACATTTGCGATGACAGTGGTACAGTGTCGACTTTCAATGTGGGGTCATAATTTGGATCTCTATGTTTACAAAAATGTCCAACTAAATAAGTCGCATTACATGTCCGTCCAATTAGCTAAATGTCGAACTAATTGTAAATTACTGTACTTTCAATCTGGAAACAATTTAAGAATTGATGAAAATTGAATAATCAGGAAAGCCCAACTATCAATAAGCTCAGAACAACTGCCAAATTCACATACTCATCAGATCCTGGCAAACAAATGATGAAAAAATCAATTTGTGTTTTATTATTATTTTGGATAATGTTTTAGAAAGCATTGAACTGTATTTCCTAAACTCTTTTTTGGAAGGTTTAATGGCCCTGAAAAGCGCATTGTTTTATGGAATGGTTCCAATTTAGAAAACTTAGTACTCGTGGTTTTGAAAAAAACCATTTCGAACGCCCTCGATGCCGCCTTGTTCTGGATTTGCCACCAAAGAAGATTGTGTAAAGAACAAACTTTTTTCTTCTGCTACCTGATGCCGTTTTGCGATTGCGTTTGCCACTCGCCACTCGCTGCAACTGCCTGTTGTCTTGATGTCCACCGAACCGAATGTGTTCTGTTCCGAATGCGGGTTTTCTTATTGTCGCGAGCAGCTTTGCCAGCTAACTCGATATCATCGGCGGCCGAAACTATATAACGCCGGCTAGGTGGACTGGTGCACTGGTACTAACGCGCTCGGCCTAGCTACCCTTGCGGGGAACTCCAGATCAACACGGTTCGAGCGGGATTTTGCCTTTCCCTTCACTTTTCCTCCGTTACCATGTCCAGACATAGCTGCTTGGGTTGGTTTGTTGGTGTGTTGTGATGCGAACCGATGTGGTGTACGGTTTGAATGAGAATGATCGTTACGGTAAGCGGTAATGAATTAGAGAGACTTTAAACTCTGAGAGTTCATTCGTCTCTTATCGTTACGGCAGCGGAGCGGGGATTTTTAAGCTGACTGTCTGGCTCGAGAATTACGCATGTGTGAGACTGCGACCAATGTTTCGTTCATTTTTTTCTTTTTCCTTTCCAATCGTGCTTCATTCTATTTTGCTGCTGCTCTGGTTGCCCGCTTTGGTCGGTATGATTTGAGGAGCACAAAATGGACCAATCAAAAATGAGTGCATTTTGACAATGCTTGATATTTCACAATTATTCAATTATTTATCTCAAGAAAAATGAAATGTTATTCGTTATGATAGATGCGTAGATATATTTCCTATCAATTGAGGCAAAAACCTTTGCGATCTATTGAGAAATGCTCGAGTTATAAGTGTTCCAAATCTTGCATTTTTTCCTACTTGTTCAGTGCCTAGATTTCCATTTCACCCCCTATATCTTCCGGTTAGACGTAGTCCTACGTCAAAAGGGAAAATTCGGAAAGTTAAATTCCCATATGTTCTACAATTACATAGTGACAAGTGCTGTTAGTCCATTTGATGTTTGCGCTAGCGAAATTGATCTTTGTTCGAAACTGGAAATGGATGTTAATGTGGTGAAATGCACTCCTATACCTTCTTCTATCTATACCAAAGAAAGGATCGCCGAATGTATTGATAAGAGCAAAACTCGAGGAAAGAATTGTCCGATTTAGGGCTGTCTTTATTCTATCATATTTTCTGTATCAAACATTTATTCCATGTAACGGAGAAACATGTTATTTGCAAGTGGTTGAACAATCTTAAACGAGAATTGTGTTTAAAATAATCTGATATTATAATGACGAGTTTTGGTAGAAGTACTAGGAATTTTATAGTAAAAGGTAAATTCAACGGGGTCGATTAGAAGATCAATCAATGAACAGTTCTGCGATTGGACCCACGATTTTGCGCTTAGTAAGAAATCGTGAATGTTTTGTGTTGGAAACACGGAGTGTTTACGAATCTTTCGAACGACCTTAAAAACAAAACGCGGCCTGAACGGCCGAAGCGTGAATGGAATATAATCTTGGATCAGAGTTAGGTCGTAAGTAGATACCGACGACGTATATGGATCGATGTGGAAGCACTAAGCATATAGCAACTTGCTCTATTTGCTCACAATTCACCAAGGAGACTGCACTGCAGCAAATACTGGCTCTAACTGCGATAAGCACTCCACCGCCCCTCTGAAGATCGCTAGTGGACTCATTACGATCGCAACGAAACACTGAGTAATCTGACGTCAGCTCGACGTCGCATATATCCGGGCGAAGCCATGTTTCGGTGAGCACGACCACGTCATAGTCACAACTCGATAAAGCAAGTTTGAGATCGTTCGTTTTAGTGCGTAGTCCTCTAACATTCTTGTAGTAGATGGACAGGATGGAGACTCCGTTGCAGTTGCAGTGGTGGCTGCTGGCAGAAATCGAAGAGGCTAGGCGATAAGACTCTGGCGTTCCGCTCGCAGGTTCATTGGCGAGTGTGGAACTGTCGACGGAGGTGCAGCTGAAAACGGGTCGAGTATCAGGAAGCGATGATTGGGCGAACGATATGTACTTGCCTGGCTTAGCAGGCTGGAAGCCCCGTTCTGTAGCCACAGACACAGGACCGGGACGACTGCGACGGCTGGAACTGGATTTATTTGGTTGCGACAAAGTGGTCGGTTGAACGGTCGCGACTGTTCTGGGCGTAGAAGGGGCTTCCGTAGTGCTTTTTGATATGCGTCCCGGCGAGTGCTGAATTCCATTGAATTGTGTGCGTCGATGCCAGCGATCTTTTCGCAGTAAGTTGCTGGAAGCCGAGGATTGGTCAGAAAGCGTCGAGTTCGTATTGTAAGTGTACTTGCCCGACTGAAAAGGTTGGGCAGCCCCCTCTCCGGAATCGAACACAGGACCGGGACGACTGCAGCTGGAACTGATGAGATTTGGCTCGACTGTGCCGAAAGGATAAGGGCTACCCATAGAACCTGTTCGCATGCGTCCCGGATTGCCCTCAGTGCAAGATGTTGATGAAGCTTGTTGACAAGGTGATCGATCGTTCGTTTCTGATTCTAAGGCAAGTTCGGATGTGGCAGAGCAGAGCTGTTTTTTTGATTGTGATTGAATACACGGACAGTAACTCCGTCGGGCCAATACCAAGGATCACCGACCACGTCGGACACGGCATTGCTGACGGTTACTTTGAATGAAACGAATGATAAATCCTCGAGGCTTTTTCCACGCGGAACCAGTTTTACTACATTCACGAACGAGGAGTCCACATTTGCGATGTTGTGAACATGCTGTTTTATATTTTCTTCTTTCTGGTCTGGAGTAAAGGGTGTCACGTAAAAAGCCACTGTGTCAGTTATAGTCTGGCCAACTTTGGCGACGCTCAACGTTCCCGTACTTGGCCGGATACCATTACTACCGGAGTGGTTTTCATTGTTAGGTACGATGGGCTGATTAGGGACTTTGCGTTCATTAACAAGTACCCGGGCGTGGGACGGAGACTTGTGGATACATGGCTGCCTCGAGTTATCAACTGGAGCAGCAGGCGTAGAGTGGGAAGTGGATCTAGTCTGTCGGTTTGGTAGGATTTGCACTCGTCGGTTTGCAACAACAAGTTTGTTAGGTTGGGTAACTAAGCTGTTCACTTCGTCCAAAACTTCGAAGAATGATGTTTCATCGCAAGATCTAGAGTGATTGATGGGGTCAATGTTGTCCACAGTGGTAGTAGATGGACAGGATGGAGACTCCGTTGCAGTTGCAGTGGTGGCTGCTGGCAGAAATCGAAGAGGCTAGGCGATAAGACTCTGGCGTTCCGCTCGCAGGTTCATTGGCGAGTGTGGAACTGTCGACGGAGGTGCAGCTGAAAACGGGTCGAGTATCAGGAACTTTCGAATGTCATGTACCCAAAACTCACTTTTTTATAAAGGATATCGCCTGTATAACACATTACCAAATGAAGCAAAGACAGCAACAAGCCTTCGAATATTCCGTAGTATTTGTAAAGAGTTTTTGAAGCATGATTTAGATTTTTGGTCCTGCATATAATTAATGTTAGTGTGTAAGATGACGAAGTTTAACGGATATTTGTATTTTCTTATTTTTAGACTATAATGATGATGGTTAACTTAAACAATATTTGTGAAATCTTCAATAGCTTGAGCCCGCGCGCGTTAGCACACATAGACAACTTGAGATAGAACATATGCAAAAACAATTCTTTTTAATGAAAGCATTCAAATGGGTTTAATGTGGAAACCAGAGGTAAGCTAGGGATAGCTCAATCGGAATACTTGTAAATTCATCTTCTCAACAGATAATTATATCAAGATTTTTTTGTGTTGTGGCGGATCTCATTGCAGATTCAAGTTGACACGTTTATACCCCAGGTTGAATGTAGGGCCTGAAGTATCGGCTGGAATTAGGCTTAGGTTTGCTCAGCTGTCTGGTCTCGAAAACGATTAACAGACCGTTGTCGGGTATCCAGTGAAGCGGGAATTCCTTTGTAAATTCTAGGCTAATGCTGACATAGGTATTGGGTTCAATTCCTGATCGATCTAGAATTTTTTCGGGTTGGAAATTTTCTTGACATGCCTTGGGATATGTGAAGTGATGGGCCTGAAGTGTCGGCTAGAATAAGGCTTGGGTTTGCTCAGCTACTAGAACTCGGAAACGATCGCAATTGCAGGCCGTGGCCGGGGATCTGATAAAGCGGGATTTCCCTTGAAAATTCATGGCTAATACTGACATAGGCATTGGGTTCAATTCCCGATCGGTCTAGGGTCTTCCCGGGTTGGAAATTCTCTCGACATGCCATGGAATGAATACTTTAGACAAAGGCTTAAATTGTTCCATCGATTAGTAATCTATGTCTGCGGGATAACCAGTCCGTTTTCTTTTCAATTTAATGTGCTCACTGGTTAGTATGATGTAATAAACTCAGTAACTCAATTATTATCAATAAGATAACTCGTCCCGCTCAAGCCTTTGTAGGGGAAAGAGGTGGAAAAAAAAAAAAAAACAGTGTCGTCGAGAGTGAGCTGATCAATGTTTTGATGAAAAGTCGACTGATTTAACGATTGATTGGTGAGTTTGGGTTTCCGTTTTGTTTCAAATAGCGTTTTGTTGATCGTTCGAAGATTTTCGCCATAGTTGCCCAAGCGTGTATCCATCGAGTCCGTACGTATAAGCAGTTCTCGTAGAGCTTTAATGATGGTATTCTCTCGATTGTGCACAGCAGGGTTGAAATTCAGCCGACAGGAGTCGCAGAACACCAGCAGCCCGACTCTAGCCGACCATGCTGAATAATGCAGTTTCGTTAGTCCGACACAAGTGTGGTGGAAAATAAAACCACATGATCCACTGCAAGAACTCGCTTTTCCAGAACTCAGGGATCGTGAACAGGCTTGGCACGTGTCCATATCGCCGAGGGATGGTGGATGATGGTCTCAGTTAAATGTCGCACTAAACGACGGTGATGTCAGAAATCTGTATGCGCCTTTGATCATGCAACCCAAGGATGGACGATGAGGTCAAGCTTCCTACGTTTGCGTCCAGATGGCGCTTCAGACGTGTAAGAGCGAGCGTGTAGGAGCGAGAGGTGGCGGTTTCGGTACGACAGATATGTGCAAATTGAAAAGCACAGAAACACTAGTGCACAGAGCTCGATTTGCTTTATCACATGTATTCGATCATGAACAATAATTAATAACACGGAAAACACAAGCAAAACATGAAAGATAACTGCGGCCGGAGCAAAAGTAAACATTGACATGGATGTCATTAGTCATGGTTACTTTATTATAGAGAAAATATATATGAAATAGAATAGATAATTTCGTTTAAGTTTTTACTTTCTGAGTGTTTATTCAACCCATTTTCATTTCCACTTTAAACCCAACGGGACACGGAACTCCTTCATTTTCCTAATTTTTCTCGTCGCATGAACTTTCCTTGGGAGAAAAAAAAATCGTTTCATATTTCAAATCCGCTACCGCTACCATATACAATTTTACAATGCATGATCGGTCATTGATATGAAATTTCACGAAGCAACCAACATAAAAGCTCCAAAAAATTTAAATTTTATTTATATTCTATCTACGATTGCGATTCTACATAAGTTCTATTCAGTTGATTAAAACATCATTCTTCAATCAATCCATCGAAAGATTCTTATTGGAACGAAAATGAGAAAAAATGGGTGCAGAGTTAACGTGGGACTAGCTTAACTTAGCAATCATTCGTTTGTATTGATTGAGTTTTCGATTGAATGAAACAATTTCCAAATTTAATCGAATTCAATATAATTGCTTTGTGAGTAAAGCGATTGAGTAAATGCCATGTATGGTCAATTCATGCATTGTGATAGATTATGTTCTTCATTACAAGTAAATTTAATGACAGTCCTTTTATGTTTGGTACGAAGCCTAAGACAAAATATGTGAACAGAAGAATTATCAAACGATTTTTTTTACATTTCCTTCCGAAGTTTGCATCTCTCGAAACTTCTCGAACCGCAAATTTGTTTGATTTGATGAACTTCAGAAATTCAGTGAGTAGAAGATGTCCTTCAATGCAATCTTGAATAACCGAGCCAAAGCGTTGTGTTCGTACCCGTTTTTGTAATCCGTGTTAGGAAAACACTTTTCGGAGTGCAAAAAGACGGGTGGGTAATGTCGGGGACATAACCGGAGTGACGTAGGACCATACAAAGGGGACAGCTTGTGCTAAATATATATTTTAAATATATTGTTTTATTTTCTTCTCCTACGTGAATACCTACTTATCTACCTGAAAAATGGATTAGTTTACTGTTTACTCTTTATGAACATGTTGGGGGTTCAGAAAAGAACCTTTGGTGTTGTGTTTTTGCGTTTTTTTTTACAAACTTCTTTTGGCGTATTTGGCACATATCGTACAATCAAAATGATGGCTGTGATAGGGAATGCATAGGTGGTCATCAGCTCATTTACTATCATATATTTCTCTATTGAGCACATTACCGTACCTTAAACTGTGGTTTCGGAGACGAATGAATTGTAAGATTTGTAGTCTCCGCAAACAAAGTAAATAAAAAAGAAAAAGAACTGAGGTTTTGGAGACGAACTCTACGATCTGTCGAGAAATAAACGAGCTATAAGCGTTCTGAAAAACCAACAGTAAATACAGGGACGGATGACATTCGGATTAAAGTTCTTTAAAATAAGAACAGAGCAGCAGGAACTACATAGCTCATCATGTTGCTCCTTAGTTATTTTTCTATACAATGCAGATGTAACGTCAGTCAATTTTCAACATCAGATATCATCCAAAGAAAGCAGTTCATGCTACCGAGAAAATTCGTTAATGCCATCCTGCATACAATGTATTGTAATTTGAAGCCACTTTTAATTCGGAAACCATGTATGGGTTTGTGAAAACTGAATGATCAATTTAAAAGACCCCAACCATCAATAAGTTCAAAAACACGCATAAACAAAATAATTCAGTTCATATTATATGTCATATTATGTCACTTTAGAATGCATTGGTATTGTAAATAACTTTTAATAACTCTTCTTTGAATGGTTTAATGGCCCTGAAAAGCGCCGTGTTTTACGGAGGCTAGTTTTGCCACCAAAGCAGGTTGTATAAACAAACTTTTTCCTTCTTCTACCTGCTGCCGTTTTGCGATTGCGTTTGCCACTCGCTGAAACTAGTTGTTGCCACCGAACCGAATGTGCACCGCAACGAGCACTCCAGCGGCAGAAATTCTATAACCGCTATTAGGTATACTGGTGCTACGGCACCAATCCGTTGATGCGGTGAGATGTGAAATGATGCCATACAACCACACTGATTTACGGTTTGAAAGAGAATGATATATTTTTCAGCGGATCCGCGCGTTTTGTACTTTAGCGGTACACGCTCACAGGATAGAGACAAATCGGCAGACTCAGCCAAAGGGGCGAGTCCAACGAGACGAACGAATGAGCGTTAAAAGGCAGCGATGGCAAAAAAAATACATTCATAGAGGCGAATGAACTGAAAAGTTTAAACCCTTCTTCTTCTTCTTCTTCTTTAATGGCACTAACGTTCCTAGAGGAACTTCGCCGTCTCAACGTTACTTGCGTCATTTTTATTAGTACTTAGTTGAGATTTCTATGCCAAATGACACGCCTTGCAATGCATTCTGAGTGGCAAGCTCTAGAATACGCGTGATCACAGTGCAAGTCGGAGGAAATTTCTTTGACGAAAAATTCCCCCAACCAGAACGGGAATCGAACCTGAACACCCGGCATGTTAGTTATGACGCTAACCACTCGGCCACGGGAGCACAAGAGTTTAAACCCTCTTAAAGCCAAAAAGAAGAAGAAGAAAATACATTCATTACGATTTATTCGCTCGTTGGATTCAGATGCAGGCTAAAAAAGGTCCTTTTCAGGATCACAAAATTATCTTTAATCTAAAGAGTTTATTGTTTTGTTATCACTCGATATCCCCATCTTGTTCGGCTAAACCTTCCTGTTTAGCGATTGCGTTTGCCACTCGCCACAGCTTTCACAGTTAGAAAATTTCTTCCCATCCAGCTTGTGACTGTGACTGTGAGTTACTGTACAACATAAATTATATTTAATGCGACGTGCCGAAACACCACTCAGTGTCGCATTGGAGGCGATTTTAAACTGTAATTGAACATTTGCTATGACAGTGGTACAGTGTCCACTTTTAATGTGGGGTCAAAATTTGGACCCCGAACTCTATATTTACAAAAATGTCCAAATAAATACGTCGCATTACAGGTCCGTCCAATTAGCTAAATGTCGAGCTAAATGTAAATGACTGTACTTTCAATCTAAAATCAATTTAAGAATTGGTGAAAATTGAATAATCGGGAAAGTCCCCAACCTCAGAACAACTGCCAAATTCTCATACTCAAACAAATTATCTCCTGGCAAACAAATTATGAAAAAATAAATTTGTGTTTTATTATTATTTGGGATATTGTTTTAGAAAGCATTGAACTGTATTTCGTAAACACTTTTTTGGAAGGTTTAATGGCCCTGAAAAGCGCCATGTTTTATGGAATGGTTCCAATTTAGAAAACTTAGTACTCGTGGTTTTGAAAAAAACCATTTCGAACGCCCTCGATGCCGCCTTGTTCTGGATTTGCCACCACAGCAGTTTGTATAAAGAACAAACTTTTTTCTTCTGCTACCTGCTGCCGTTTTGCGATTGCGTTTGCCACTCGCCACTCGCTGCAACTGCCTGTTGTCTTGATGTCCACAGAACCGAATGTGTTCTGTTCTGAATGCGAGTTTTCTTATCGTCGCGAGCAGCTTTGCCAGCCAACTCGATCACTTCGGCGGCCGGAACTATATAACGGCGGCTAGGTGGACTGGTACTAACGCGCTCGGCCTAGCTACCCTTGTGGAGCAATTGGTGAATACACCTACGGGGAAATGCAAACCAACACGGTTCGAGCGGGATTTTGCCTTTCTCTTCACTTTTCCTCATTTGTCATGTCCAGACATGGCTGCTTGTGTTGGTTTGTTGATGTGATGTGATGCGAAACGATGTGGTGTACGGTTTCGATGAGAATGATCGTTACGGTAATGGTAATGGTATTGTATTATAGAGACTTTAAACTTTTTCAGTTCATTCGTCTCTAGCCTTGAGAAAGGCCCTTTGAAAACACTACTCTATTTTACTCCAGCGCTACCACCTCCGCCCTCTTGCCTTGAGAAAGGCACTCGATCCCTCGCCGTCCAGCCCGTCCAGCAACGATGTTATCCAGTCGGTGTCCACACAAAGAATGGATCGTTACGGCAGCGGAGCGGGGATTTTTAAGCTGACTGGCTGGCTCGAGAATTATGCATGTGTGAGACTGCGACCAATGTTTCGTTCATTTTTTTTTCTTTTTCCTTTCCAATCGTGCTTCATTGTATTTTGCTGCTGCTCTGGTTGCCCGTTTTGGACGGTACGATTTGAGGAGCACAAAATGGACCAATCAAAAATGGGCACATAGTGCATTTGGACAATACTTGATATTTCACAATTATTTAATTATTTATCTCAAGAAAAATGAAATGTTATTCGTTATGATAGATGCGTAGATATATTTCCTATCAATTGATGCAAAAACCTTTGCGATCTATTGAGAAATGCTCGAGTTATAAGCGTTCCAAATCTTGCATTTTTTCCTACTTGTTCAGTGCCTAGATTTTCATTTCACCCCCTATATCTTCCGGTTAGACGTAGTCCTACGTCAAAAAAAATGCAGGTGCAGAAGTACCCCTGGCGCGCATGAATCAACAACTTCAACTTATACCGTGTTCAGGAAACATATTCTAGCCTGCACAAAGGTAAACGAGTACAACAGTACTCGCAGTTTGCATTTATTTGCAAAATCGATTTCCCTAGACACCTTGGTTTTGAAGTCTGTGCAAGGCAAACACATTTCAGTCGGAACAAAAATACCCCCGACTTGCATGAATTTGCAATGCCAATTTCCCCACGCTTCATGGATTAGAAGTCTGTGTTAGGGAAACACATTTCAGTCGGAACAAAAATACCCCCTTCATGTATTTCATGTATTTGCAATGCCGATTTCTCCAACACTGCTTGGTTTCGAAGTCTGTGTTAAGGAAACACATTTCGGTGAGAACAAAAATTACCACACTTTTATGTATTTGCAATGTCGATTTCCCCAAGGCTGCTAGGTTATGATGGCTGTATTGGGGAAACCGTAAATCGGGTCAATCAATACGAGGTAGTTTGGGCCTTTTGATAACGCTTAACATTGTACAGTTATTCAATTGTTTATCTAATTTTTTAATCCCAATTATTTATTTAAGGCTCATTAGCATTTTAGCTGTAACAGAGCCGAATTTTAATCGTGTACATGTCACATGGTTATCATATATCTATAATTAGCACATTACACAGTTGCCATTCGCCAGTATTCCTTCTATACCATTACATATGGTACATTCACACAGTAGCCATTTAGGCGTAAGAGTATTCTTTCTGTTCTTCCATTATCCAGTTAGACCGGACAGCGGAGACAGTTGATTGATCATTGTTGAGTTATTTATAGAACAGCAGCCCGATGTGTCTTGCAGAGCAGAGCAGTTGTATGGATGAATCGATCTTATTTCGACCGTGGATCGATCTCCATCGCTGATGATTGTTGCGTGGACGTAGTTATTCTGTAACAACACAAAGATGGTCAATGAAGGTCCTGAGTTTTGAACGTTTATCTAATGATAAATAACATTTTATTAATTACGATAGATGCGTAGAAATATTCCCTATCAATTGATGCAAACATCTTCCCGATACAGTAAGAAATGTTCGAGTTATAAGCATTTGGAATCTTTCATTTTTTTTCCTGCATGTTCTGCGTTTAGATTTTCATTTTACCCATTATTTTACGTACCTAAATACTCCGGTTAGACGTAGTCCCACGTCAAAAAACTCGTTCATCGCTCCCAATTTATTCGCCCGCACGTAAGCAATCAGCAATGCCCACGCTAGTTACGATGAGCACCATCCATTTGTGGGTGTCGTTTGTTAAACTATCGACCACGAGGGCATTTATATGCTGATTTCCCCCAGGTACCTTGAATTTGAAGTCTCTGTTAGGGAATACATGTCGGTGGAAACAAAAGCTCCCCCTACTTTCATGTGTTTGCAATGCCGATTTCCCCCAGGCAGCTTGGTTTTGATGTCTCTGTTGGGGAACACACTTCGCTGGGAACAAAAGTTCCCTTTACTTTGATGTATTTACAATACCGATTTCTCCGTATCTTTAATTTCGACCCATCAGGACCAATAGGAAGATTTTTCGATGGTTTAATAGTTAGTTTCATATGATATAGTATTTTATCCATTGTGATTAATTGTTATGGAGTGCTCAGATCGATTGATGCAAATATCTCGTAAATACATCAGGACATAACTAACCAACAATTGTAAGTACATGAGCCGCCGCATTGTCGTCAATTTCGACCAATCAGAAGTGAGTATTTCCGTTAGGATAGGGGTTGAGATTTTCCAATTGTTCGATAGTTAGTTTCATGACATATATTATTTTATTCAATGTAAACAATTGTTATGGAGTGTCGAAATTGATTGACGCAAAAATCTCATCAATCCATCATTTAATGAATGAGCAATAAGCGTTTGAAATTCGATTTTGATTTTCAATTTGCGATGCGATGTGTTCGATTTTTGATTTTCAATTTGTACCCCCATATGTTCCCGAAATCCTACGTCAAAACAAATTTTGGGCGGAACGAAGTTTGCCGGGTCAGCTAGTGTTTAATGTTTCTGTGAGTAATGATAATGTCGTAATGAATAATGACATTCCAAATTTTTGAATACTTTCTCAAACATTGATATGAATTCACAATTGTTTTTAAAGTTAAACATAGTTGCGCAATCATGTATATGGTGCTTAGGAGTTAAAGTATGTATGTTCCCCATGTAAAACTCTACCGTTTCCATTTTTCCCATGCGCCAGCAATGAATTCCTCCCCAAAATCACTTGAACCACGCGCTCCAAATTGCATCATCCGCCGTTATTTCAATCCTTCCCCAAACGTTCTTTAAAAGCTTTTATTTTGCGCTCCAAGTGTAACGAAGCCGGTGAAATCCCCATTTGAATTTGTCCTCGAAAATGAGCGCTGATTGACTCACAATTGAATTGAGAGCGATTCGAATGTGTTACATACAGGTATATAAAGTGATGCTGTTTGGGTTGATTTTTTTAAGGAAATCAATAGTAAGGTGGAGCGATGAATGAGCTCGCCGATTTGCACACCAGTCACACAAACACACGTGGATGTGTTCAGTTTTTTTTTTACTCGGTTGCCCTCATCTTGATATGTCAAACCGACGGGAAACACACATTCGTTGTAATGCGTGTACACAAGAAATATACCACGCTTTGTCGGATGCCACGATTACCTTTCTTGTGGTTTTCGAGAGAAAAGGTCGAAGAGAAAAATTTGAAACTAGTTGTGTTCCAAATCAGACAATTCATCCTGTTTCTAGCTGGAAGCGCATATTTAACATTTATGTACGGACCTGTAAAAATAAATATATAATTTAAATTTTAAATAAAAAGTAGTTCAGTATTTCTCCTTGATCTACCAGAAATAACTTCATCAACTGTCGAAAGAACAAAAATCTTTTATATTTAAACCAAAAATTTGTTTTTCAAGTTGTATTTTTATTACGTTTTTTATTCCATTCCAATGTTTATTTTTACTCATCCATTATTAATTCGACAGGTAACTTGAACTTTTGATAAACAATTCATACGTTTCCTGAGCTATACCACAACGCTTAAGCGAAAATGAATCTTTGGGAATGAACGATGCGAAGTAGCTCTCTCTCTTTGCCAACTAGCTCTCTCATGGCCTAAACTCAAAGGCTAGAGTACACGATGAATTCCACACTGGTGGCCAATCATGTCGAAACTAAATAAAACCGAGAATCCGAGATTGTTTCATACAATTCACACCTTCACTTTACTCAACATTCATCTTCAAGAAATATTTGCAAGGGATTTCATAATGGAACAATTCCAAATGAAATCGACAAATGACAAAACGTGAGTATTTTTAATCCGAATAAAAGTTTATATTCCGTTTGGGTTGGAGCAGTGGCGTAGCGTGACCGGGTGACACCCGGGGCGGGTTACAATAATGTCACCCCTCCATAATACTTAGGTTTCGTTTTCGAATGAAAAATCCACTTTATCAAAACAAGAAACGTATTTGGCCTTCAAATGACTACGGAGTCTTGATATCTCTAGCAAAAGCTACCTTCTAGAAACTTCATAGTTGCCAGTTTGTCAAATCGATTTTTTTTCGGTACGGTTTTACGTACTTATAACATGTGTCAAGCTTGAATTGCTTTAAAAATTTCGGCTCCTTTAGAGGATTTTGGCCGTTCTTGTAATTCCCGATGAAAATAACCAATGCACTCCAACATGCCCTCTTCCATCTTTTGACCGGGTCCGGTCTTTCGCTTGGTTTGCTCATCTCATGAGGAATTCTCCTTTCAGTAGCAAATTTTTAATCAATGAATTTTCATAAAACCTTTTTAATGGCCATTTCAGCTAGACTGTTCCTTTCCACAGCTAGTAAAATTACCAGTGCATTTTGTCTGATCACAACGTTACTGAGAGAGGGTCTTTCGGTTTGAAAATATTCTGCGCTAGATCTACTTCATGTTGTACAACACAACAGAAGTACAGATAACACAGAAGTATTTAATCATAAACTTCTAGTAGGAGCCACCGTGCACTTAATCCATTATTTGAGTCGCACAATATTCCATTGGCTGTGATCAGCCCGAAAATTGGTTTCACAGAATTATAATAACAATCTTTCAACAACACACCTGTGTGGCTCAAAAAGATTTCTCCGCAATCAGTTGAAACTGCGAAAAACGAGTAAACAGATTGAACAGTTCTAAAAATGTCACGCACTATAGATTCTTAGCAAAATTATGTTGTCCTCATAAGTCCAAAGAGTTGTCTACAAACCCTACCCTAACCCTACCCTTCAACGGTTGTTAAAGGATGTCGTTAAATCTGCAGCTTTTCCCATTCAAAACGAAAAAAAAACTCGGTGTGGGTTATATATGTGATATAACCGCAAGGTTAACATAGGACTTCCTTTGGCTTAGGAATCATTCAGTTGAAGTTGCATCTAAATGAATTCTCAATAAATGGATGATAATTATATTTCGTTTACCCTTGTAATTGTCTTGCGATCTGTTCAAATATATACGAAATAATATTCTTTCGCTTGTGGTCTCTTTTTGACGTTTGACACTCAAATCATCAAGCCAATCATATTTTACCCCTTGGGAAGGTAAAAGCAAACGATTTAGCATGCCCGTTCATCCCGGCAGCAAATGAGAAATGGACAGAGGTTGGCCACTCGACGCATTATACATCATGCATCAATCGCAGACCAATAAAGACTGAAATGAAATTTCAAGAAGCTAACGCTATTAATAATGATTTAAATAGTTTGCTTTCAAAGCAGCTTCGAGCTATTGAAACAAGTTTTTATGGCCAATGAGTATAAAACATATCTTGTAGATCTTTTATCTTTCGAATAATGCTATTTTCAAATCACTTCGTTCATCTGTTATAGAGATATTAACGCTCAAAACCTTGCACTTCAGCGTAATCCCCTCGTTTTCGAAACTTTGAATTTACACCCCAGTACAGGAATGCAAGATGTAGTATGACCAAATAAAGAACATAATAAAACAAAGAAATATTCAATAACATGGACTTTTCTATAGCGACTTGTTTTGTTAGATAATACCATAAGTGATAACCGGTTACCTTCATTACAAATCATTTTTTTTTCAATATAAAGGGTGTGTCACATCAAATTGCATCACGGAAAAAACGCTGTAGAAATTTAATTTTTAGGAATTATATCTTCAGCTTCCGCTTATAATCAGATAAGAGTGTATAGATCACGTTGGCCATGCTTCACTGTCAATTTTTCGTAAATTTGGAAAAATGTCGTCGAACGAAAAAGAGCGTCGTTAATTAATCCTGTGCACTCATTTCGAGAATCCGGAGTTGTCACATCGGGACATCGGTAAGATGCTGGGAATCGTCCAATCCACGGTCAGCAGAGTACTTAAACGATACTTCGAGAACCTAACCATCGACCGGAAGGTGAAGAACGGCAAAAATGGATGCTCCGTCAGTGAAAAAGATCACAAGCGCGTGGTTAAGCAGTGTAGACGTGATCCGAGAAGTTCGGTCCGGGATGTCGCCAATAAGCTGAATTTGTCAAGTTCATTCGTCCAGCGGATCAAGCAGCGGGAGGGCCTGCGTACATACAAGGTTCAGAAGGCTCCTAACCGCGACGAAAGGCAAAACATGGTGGGGAAGACACGAACCCGGAAGCTGTACACCGAAATGCTGACGAAGCCGCATTGCCTGGTAATGGACGACGAAACCTACGTCAAAGCGGACTTTCGTCAGCTGCCGAGCCTGTTGTTCTTCTCCGCAGAGGACAAATTCAGTGTTCCGGAGCAGATTCGCAAGCAGAAACTATCCAAGTTTGCCAAAAAGTAGATGGTGTGGAAAGCGATCTGCTCTTGCGGAAAGCGGAGCGCCCCCTTCGTGATGACCGGCACGATAAACGGGCAGGTTTACCTTAAGGAGTGCCTACAGAAGCGCTTACTACCACTATTGAAGCAGCACGAGGGCCCGACCATCTTCTGGCCGGATCTCGCTTCGTGCCACTATTCAAAGGACGTGTTGGAGTGGTACGAAGCCAACGGGGTCACCTTCGTGCCAAAGGAAATGAACCCGCTCAACGCGCCGGAGCTTCGCACAATAGAGAAATATTGGGCGATTATGAAGCAGGCCCTCCGGAAGAACCCAAAAGTTGTCAAATCGGAGGCGGACTTCAAGAGAAAATGGATTTCTGTTCAAAAAAACTACAACCTGACGTTGTACAGAACCTTATGGACGGGGTAAAGAGGAAGGTGCGAGCATACGGGCTTGGGCTCGAAGTATGAATAAAAAGAAAATGCCAAAAGTTGTTTAATAGTTTTTATTTTACTGTCTAAAATTTTCAAAAGGATCGGTCTACTGGGCGAATTTCTACAGCGTTTTTTCCGTGATGCAATTTGATGTGACACACCCTTTAGTATATTTTCTATGGTCACGGGTCATGGGTGTCACCCCACTACAAAAACCGACGATTGTGCAGACGCTGTTATAAATACCGCAAAGCCTTTGGAATCAAAGAAGTCAGGGGATAGGTGAAATTTTCCAGCATTTGAGGTTTTGTTCCTTATCGCTAATTAGTAGACCCGTATTTTTTTATTTTTCCATTAGGGTTTGTCACGGCCCGGACAAGATCATCAAAACAAACACCATATTTATTCTCATAAAAACATTTTATTTCACACACGACAAAAACTACAAAACTAAGCACTAAAAACACCAGCAGCATTTTCGCCTGAGTTCGCACCTGAAAATAGAGCAATTAGTCTAGCTATTTTACATAATTTCATATTGCCACTTACCTTTTCATCGGGCACAAAAACCTGATATACATTATACCTCTCGAAACACAACAACCCAATTTTCAGAATAGGAACGGATGGAAATGAATCCGCTGTACAGGGTTTTCCATTTCGGGCTTCCGAAAGTATACAGCCCTGCGCTGACAACCGTTTGACATAGCTGTCAACCAAAGCGTCATATCGTTAGTTGAATGTCTGCCATTTTACAATATGGATGGTTTTAGCATCGCACAACGTGTTAATTTTGTTAAATTATACTATAAAAATGATGAAAAACCAGCAAATTTGGTCGTCATGGACGGCCTACAGAGCACACAATCGCTAATGTTGTGCATAAATTCGATCAAACTGGATCCGTAGCGGATATTGTGAAACCTGTGCATCATCGTAATGTGCGTTCGGCCGAAAATATTGCTGCTGTTGCTGCCAGTGTGGAAGATGACCCAAATGTTTCGATTCCACGGCGTGCTCAGCAATTGGGCTTGTCAAACACATCATTGTGGCGAATTTTGCATTTGGACTTGCACCTACATCCATATAAAGTCCAACTGGTACAAAAATTAGAGCGTGGTGACCATGGAATGCGTCGGGCATACGTCGATTGGGTGAACGAACAACAGCAGCAAAATGCTGAGTTTTCGCATCAAATTTTCTTCAGCGATGAGGCACATTTCGAGCTCGGTGGCTATGTGAACACCCAAAATTTTCGTATTTTCGGCTCAGAAAATCCACACGTGATTGTTGAGAGGCCATTGCATCCGCCAAAAGTCACTGTTTGGTGCGCATTATGGTCTGGTGGAGTCATCGGGCCGTATTTTTTTGAAAATGAGGACGGCGAGACGGTAACTGTGAATGGTGAGCGTTATGGCCGCATGTTTACCGATTTTTTTTGCCACAAATTGGAATAAGGATAAGGATGACATGTGGTTTCAGCAGAACGGCGCCACGTGCCACACAACACGACCGAACATGGCCATATTGTGAACGAAATTTGAGGGACGCATAATTTCGCGTTTTTGTGATGCCAATTGGCCGTCCAGATCATGCGATTTGAACCCGCTAGATTTTTTTTGTGGGGTTATGCGAAAGACCGTGTCTATACCAACTCTCCGCAAACTCTTGAATATTTGAAAGACAACATTCGTGAAGTTATGACCGAGATACCGCCCCATATATGCCGAAAAGTCATCGAATATTACCTATTCCGGATCAAGGTGTGCGAGGAAGCCCTATGTGGACATTTGAATGATGTTGGTTTTCGGATCGCCAACATGGAAGACAACGTTCGTCAGGAAGAAGTCAATCGTTTATGGATTGCCGGAAGCTGACAGGAAAGCAGGCTCTAACGGAGCGTTGATCGTGTAATATCTGCGTTGAGTGTCACCAAATAGCAATTCGTCATTCTCGCTTCTTTCGTCATTCTTGCTTTCTTTTTCTGCTTCATGATGGTGATTGAGGTTGTTACAAGTTGCTAGTTGAGTTCAGGAATTGTTGAAACAAGAATTAAATTCCTGACGCTTTCTGCTGATATGTCTCGAACCCCGAACATTTTCGCCGGACGAAACCAAACCTTCTTCTGAAAATTTAATATTATTCATACATATTATTACAACTTGATACAATTCCTTGGTTACCCAGGAACACCGTCTGCAAAGTTCTATCCTTGCTGAGATTCACAATAATGGAACCAATTCCGCGAATTGTGGCGAACAGTGTTCATATTCACATCCTTTCACCAGTGATTGTATCGCGGCGAAATTCCGCCGAACTTTTACCGGCAAAACCCTGCTAGGGCTTTCGGGCAACACATCAACCCATTTGTTTCGTATCCCAGCCATTTTCCATTTTTGCCCTCCCCATCAGAGAAGAGGGTAAACAAAACTCAATTTCCTTTCGATTGAGTAGAAAAAGCACCGATTTTTGCCGGCGGCTAAACGCAAGAATGGAGGAACAGCAACAGCCAACAGAGTCTTTCTTCGTCGCCAGAGCAGATTCGTATGTGAATTGGAGGGAAATTTGCTGCCGCCCCACCCAAGAGTCCCGACACGGGGGCTGCCGAACGCACGGTACATTTGTCATGGTGCCTTGTCTCTCCGGGTGGTTTCCTTTTTTTCTTCTTACTTTTCCCTTGAAGGGACATTTCGCTGTTTGCTTGTAACCGAAAAAAAATAGAGAAAGGAAAAATTAATGGAAAAAATAAAATTGAAAAATAATGAGCCGGTGGAGAGTGTATGGGGATTCCTTTTCTGGTGGGTATGAAAAGAATTCTTTCTCCGGGTTCGGACGAAATTTGGAACGAATACAAAATGCGAACCTGATTGTTTGTTTTCAACTTTGTAGCATCGCATGCCCGACTGGCTCCCGGAATATGGAATTGTGAGTAAATTATGGGCGCCACTTTGAAGTCGATTTCCGTCGATAACATGGGGCAATAGTATCAGATCAGAAACATGGGATGAATGGATCGATACAAGGATTTGATTTTAGGAAAGGGCCCTTTTTTGCACACCCTACGAATGTGTTCTCACCCTGATTGATGCGGATGTGAAAACATTCATCGAAAGGTGCATGTTGGATATGTTTATCGCGGGTGTCAGAGTCGCTCGGTATTTGCCAACCAAATGCGGAAGACTGTTAGTGGCAGAAGCTATAAATTATCAATCGTCCGGAAACTTGGAAGCGTTTGAAGGAAATAATCGAGCGACGTGTATTATGCCGTCTTCGATTTTGCATTTCGATCTCATTTCCAGAAGGGCGCCCTAATCAATGCCTCGTTGCTAGGTGTTCATGAATAAAACCACCCAAGCACTCAAATCGCGATAGTGATGTCCCTTGCGGTTCTAGCTTTCAGTTCGAACTCAATATTTGTAAAATGACGGATGATAGTCATTCATACATCGCCTCCCCATAAATCACACGGCGATGACATGGAGAAGACCGAGTTCCGAGCCTTGATGTGTAACGTCAGCACGGAAGGTACGGAGAGCAGCTGCCAGAGTTCCAATCACTTATTCATTTCCGTAACTTAAACTAGCATTCCACCGGGTGGGTAATACCTTCCAACTGGAAGCCCTCGCTGCCAGAGAACGCCAGCGGTAACGCTCGAACAACTCGGAAAACTCGAAAATGCGATGGCGTGAAGGGTGAAGGCGTATTTCACAAGTGGCGGAAATTGGATAGTAAACGATACATTTATGCAACGATAATGATGTGTGCGCGCTGACTGAATATAAATTATAGCCGAGAAATTTGAATATGGTGTGTATTCTGGGGCGAGTATTTACATTATCATTTCACAAATTAATTTTTGCTGAACGATACTGGTCAGTATGATTGAACGAAAACCGCACAACATAGCGGAATTTTCGTTGATTACATCAAAATAGCCGGTCGTTGCCGGATCGTCTTCTCGTTATACGAAAGGGGTAAATGAATCACAACGAGCCGTATGACATATGTGCTTCGCGAACAAGGCAACTTCCCACGAGAAGTCATTTTCGATGATCTGGAAAATCTCTCACGTACAAGTTTTCTCCTCGATTGGTCGATTCTTGATTTATGCTTGATTATTTTTGGGAACTGATTGCGTCCCTATTAATGATTCATTACATACGCTGACCGAAACTGAGAACGTGAATAATTTTCTTGGAAGATTTATGCGATAATGAACATAACATGCCGACAAAATAAGATTTTCTGCACTTCAAAAATTCCGAAGAAAAAATGGATTTCTGTCTGTCTGTCTGTCTGATTCTTATGGACTCAGAAACTACTGAACCGATCGACATGAAAATTGGTATGTAGAGATTTTTGAGGACGATTCTTATGATAGTTCGAGACCCTCTCTAAGCGGGGCTGCCATACAAATGAAAGACAAAGGGCCTGGCCGGGTAAGGGAGTAAAAAGTGCCCCCAAACCAAATCACTAACTGTATGGCAAATATTGTAAAGGATATTAAATAAGAAATTTTGGCGGTTTATTTGAACCCCTATGTGGTTTGACGTAGGATCTATAGTGAAAAACGTACTTTTTCGATTATTTCACGCCATCCTCAATAGATCCGAGATGAAAATTTGAATAAAATACTGAATGTGCATCTTACCACGGTGTATCAATAAAAATTATCAAAAAAATATTTCATCAAAAATGCTAGTACTAAAAAAAATATTGAAATTTTGAATTTTTTTTTTTGGGATTTAGAGATTCAGTACTACTCTAATTCATATTTAAATGTGCTCTTACGGATTTTCTAGATTGATGAATATCTTCAAGCTGTTTTTTTTCAAATGTCTAATAATAAAAATAAAATAATGAAAAAAAATAATACACAGTACAAAATAATGTTATAGATTTTCTGGCATTTCGAAATTTTGAAAAAAAAATAACTTTGAGACCACAAATCCGATTTGTTTTTTTTATTTTAATCTTTCAATTGAAAACCACGAATACAATAAAATAATCGTTCACAAAAAAATAAAAATAATAATGCAGACGATGAAGAAAATTATTTTTGTGTTACACAATGCTCTTAAAAATTCAGGAAAAATTACGCCACATGTAGAAAAAAGACACATACGATCGCATTTAAATAAAAATTTGAGTAGGAGTGGGTCTCAAAGTTATTTTTTTTTTTCAAAATTTCGAAATGCCAGAACATCTATAACATTTTTTTGTACTGTGTATTTTTTTTTTAATTTTACATTTATTATTAGATATTTAAAAAAAAACAGTTTGAAGATATTTATCAATCTAGAAAAGCCGTAAGAGCACATTTAAATATGAATTAGAGTAGTACTGAATCTGTAAATCCCAAAAAAAAAAATTTTTCAGAATTTAAATATTTTTTTAAGTACTAAAATTTTTGATGAATTTTTTTTTGATAATTTTTCTTGATACACCGTGGTAAGATGTACATTCAGTATTTTTTTCAAATTTTTATCTCGGATCTATTGAGGATGGCGTGAAATAAACGAAAAAGTACGTTTTTCACTATAGATCCTACGTCAAACCACATAGGGATTCAAATAAACCACCAAAATTTCTTATTTAATATCCTTCACAATATTTGCCATACAGCTAGTGTTTTGGTTTGGGGGCACTTTTTACTCCCTTACCTAACCACTCTTTGGAAATATAAAAAAAAATTTTTTTGATACCGCGCAACACTGAAACAAATCTGAAAAAAATCACACATACATAGAAAAGCCGTAGAAACACATTTAAATATGAATTAGAGTAGTACTGAATCTCTAAATCTCAAAAAAAAAATTTCAAAATTTCAATATTTTTTTGGTACTATATTTTTTGATGAAATTTTTGTTTGATAATTTTTCTTGGTACACCGTAGTAAGATGCACATTCAGTATTTTTTTCAATGTTTTATCTCGGATCTTTTGAGGATGGCGTGAAATAAACGAAAAAGTACGTTTTTCACTATAGATCCTACGTCAAACCACATAGGGGTTCAAATAAACCGCCAAAATTTCTTATTTAACATCCTTTACAATATTTGCCATACAGCTAGTGTTTTGGTTTGGGGGCACGTTTTACCCCTTACCCGGCCAGGCCCTTTCTGCATAACTCGAAAACTAATCAAACTAATGGAGCCAAATTAGGCATGGGTTTTAGGGGTCACGAATTGTTTCTATGGTGAATAGACACTCCTCCCTTCTCTCAGAGGGGGTGGGGGGACTGCCATACAAATGAAGCATACATTTCTGCAAAATTCAAGAACTAATCAAGCAAACGGAACCAAATTTGGCATGTGGAGATTCTAAGGGTCAAGAAACATTTTTAAGGTAGTTCAACACTCCTCCCACCTTTCTAGGGGAGGGCTGCCATACAAAAGAAACACAAACTTCTGCTTAACTTAATCAAGCAAATGGAGCCAAATTTGGGATGTGATGGTTTTTTTTTTTTTTTTAATTCGTTTATTTTTACAGGCTCAGTTACTTAAGTTTAAAGGAGCCGAATTCTTAAATATAATTTTAAAACTATATATATAAACAATTTTCTTACATCTATGGTTAGTAAGGTGGAAAACCGATTACTCGCGGTGTACTCGAGTTTAGGAGGGTGACATATTTTTAGGAGAAGGATGGGATATAAGGAAATTGTAACAATGTTGATGAACACTCAATTTATAAATCTATTCGTATATCTATAGTGTATTTACATTTCAACTTATTCTACTATTTATAGCAAGGGGACGAATTACCCGCAAAGGAAGGAAAGGAGGGTATAAGGATGTAGGGGCAATCACACACGAAGATCTATAGCTTTAAGGAAAACATATATATGGGACATGTAATCAAGGTCTAACCGAGCCAACACATCTCTCACCGGCACATTGGGCTGTCTTCCTCGGGCCCGAAGGGAGTTTTTTAAATTCGATCTGGCGACCAGATACACCTCGCACGACCAAACAATGTGCTCGATGTCGTGATAACCTTGGCCACAAACGCAGAGATTGCTGCTGGCAAGATTGAAACGAAAGAGTAGTGCATCTAACGAACAGTGATTGGACATGAGTCGAGAGAAGGTGCGGATAAAGTCCCGACTCAAGTCCAGACTTTTGAACCACGGTTTGAGGCTAACCTTAGGGATAATCGAGTGAAACCACCGACCCAATTCATCTTCATTCCACTTGCGTTGCCAGTTAGCGATGGTATTTTTGCGGACTAAAGAATAAAATTCATTGAAGGCGATTTGACGCTGATAATTATCGCCTTCAATTGCACCTACCTTTGCCAATGAGTCAGCCCTCTCATTACCCGGAATGGAGCAATGTGAAGGGACCCAGATAAAGGTAATGACATAACAGCGTCTGGATAAAGCACTCAAAATTTCTCGTATTCTCTCAAGGAAGTACGGCGAGTGCTTTTCCGGCCTCACTGAACGGATAGCTTCGACAGAGCTAAGACTATCCGTTACAATGTAATAGTGTTCAACAGGTCGTGAGGCGACGCTGTCCAGCACCCAATGAATTGCTGCCAATTCAGCAATATACACTGAGCAAGGATTCTGAAGACTGTGTGAGGTGCTAAAAAATTCGTTGAACACTCCAAATCCTGTGGACTCGTTTATAGTGGACCCATCAGTAAAGTACATATTATCACAATTGATACCCCCATACTTTTCATCGAAGATCGTTGGAGCGATCCTCGATCGTTGGTAATCTGAATATCCATGGATATCTTGCTTCATGGACAGATCAAAATGCACAGAGGAATTGATGTAGTCAGGGAAACAAACACGGTTGGGAATATACGAAGAAGGATCAACCTGCATGGAGATGAATTCATGATATGAACTCATGAATCCGGAGTGAAAATTTAGCTCGATCAGCTGCTCAAAATTTCCGATCACCAATGGGTTCATGACCTTACACCGGATGAAGAACCGAAGAAATAATAAATTGAAGCGATCTTTTAGTGGGAGTACGCCTGCCAAAACCTCGAGACTCATGGTATGCGTTGAGGGCATACATCCCAACGCGATACGGAGACAAAGATACTGAATTCGCTCGAGTTTAATGAGGTGTGTTTTGGCAGCTGATTGAAAACAGAAACTGCCATACTCCATCACTGAGAGAATAGTTGTTCGATACAACATTATAAGATCTTCTGGGTGGGCTCCCCACCAGGTGCCGGTAATTGTACGGAGAAAGTTTATTCTTTGTTGGCATTTTTTACTCAGATACCTAATATGGGCCCCCCAAGTACATTTGGAGTCGAACCAGACCCCAAGATACTTGAATGACATAGCATGAGTGATCGGTTTACCCAAAAGTTGAAGCTTTGGTTTTGCTGGTCTATGCTTCCTAGAAAAAACCACCATCTCTGTTTTCTCCGTGGAGAATTCGATCCCTAGCCCAATGGCCCAGGTTGAAAAATTGTTCAAAGTATCTTGTAAGGGTCCTTGCAGGTCGGATTCGCTTGGTCCTACGACAGACACCACTCCATCATCTGCAAGTTGTCTTAGGCTGCAATTTTGTGTAAGGCAATTGTCGATGTCGCTTACATAGAAGTTGTACAAAAGGGGGCTTAAACATGAGCCCTGGGGGAGGTCCATGTAAGAGACCCGACTTACTGCCGAATCTCCGTGAGAAATGTTCAAATGTTTCTCACAAAGCAAGTTATATAACATATTATTCAATAGAGGCGGCAGACCCCGAGAGTGTAATTTGTCCGACAAAACCTCTATTGAAACAGAATCGAAGGCCCCCTTTATGTCCAAGAATACTGAAGCCATTTGTTTTTTTTCGGCGTAAGCCATTTGAATTTCTGAAGAAAGCAATGCAAGACAATCATTCGTCCCCTTGCCCCTGCGGAACCCATATTGTGTATCTGAGAGTAGGCCATTCGTTTCAACCCATCGATCATGGCGAAACAAGATCATTTTCTCCAACAATTTCCGTATACAAGACAGCATTGCTATTGGGCGGTACGAATTGAAGTCGGACGCGGGTTTTCCGGGTTTTTGAATAGCTATAACTCGTACTTGTCTCCAATCATCTGGAACAATATTATTCTCCAGAAACCGATTGAATAAATTCAACAAGCGATGTTTCGCCACATCAGGGAGGTTTTTCAGCAAGTTGAACTTAATTCTATCCGATCCCGGAGCAGAATTGTTACATGAGAGCAGAGCAAGAGAGAATTCTACCATCGAAAACTCGGAATCAAGATCGCACCTACCTTGTGGTATATCTCGAACAATTTTTTGCACAGGAGCGGAATCAGGACAAACCTTCCGTGCAAAATTAAAAATCCATCGATGTGAATATTCTTCGCTTTCATTCGTTGAAGAGTGATTTCTCATGTTTCGAGCCACTTTCCATAATTTTTTCATTGACGTTTCTCGTGACAAACCTCCCACGAAATTTCGCCAATAAGCACGTTTTTTCCCTTTGATCAAATTTTTGAACTGATTCTCAAGGGCTAAATACATTTGAAAATTTTCAGGGGTTCCACGTTTCCGAAAAGCTTTAAATGCATTCGATTTTTCTACATAAAGCTTGGAACATTGGCTATCCCACCATAGATTGGGAGGCCTTCGGGAAATGGTGGAACCTGGGATGGGTTTCGTTTGAGCGCGAACCGCGCTGTCATAGATCAAACGAGAAAGGAAGTTATACTCCTCCAATGGAGGTAAACCATCTCTGGAATTGATGGCTAGAGCAATCGCGTCCGCATATTTTTTCCAGTCAATGTGTCTTGTGAGGTCATATGCCATGTTTATAGATTCAGAAGAATTCGACCCAATGGTGATGGAAATTTTGATTGGCAAGTGATCACTACCGTTGGGATCCTGGATTACATTCCACTTGCAATCTAACGATAGTGAATTCGAGCAAAGCGAGAGGTCAAGAGTACTTGGGTTAGCAGGAGGTTTAGGTACACGTGTTGTTTCCCCAGTGTTCAAATCGGTCATATTGAAGTTGTTACAAAGGTCATATATCAACAATGAACGATTGTCGTCGTACTGTTCCCCCCAGGCAGTTCCGTGAGAGTTGAAGTCTCCCAAGATCAATCGTGGCTCAGGAAGGAGTGAGCACATGTCATCAAGTTGTTTGCGGCTAACCGCAGCTCTCGGAGGCCAATACAAGCTGACAATACAGAGGTCTTTGCCTCTGATGTTTGCATGACAAGCAACAGCTTCGATCCCTCCAATAGGTGGAAGGTCAATTCTAAAAAATGAGTGGCACTTATTGATCCCCAAAAGCACCCCTCCGTATCTATCATCACGGTCCAAGCGTATAATATTAAAATCGTGGAAAGAGATATCATCTCGCGAAGATAGCCAAGTTTCGGACAGAGCAAAAACATCACAATTGAAGTTATGAATTAAAAATTTGAATGTATCCAATTTAGGGATAAGACTACGACAATTCCACTGTAAAACAGTGATATCTCCGACCTCTCTATTTGAATTAGACATCAAGAGAGATAATCATTGCAAGGAGGGGCCATGTTTGCATCAATTGTTGCAAAATTGTCTTTAATTTTGGAAGCATTGAGATGACAAGGGTTCTGATGGAGTCGGAAACATTAAAACACTTGAAGATTTGGTCCAAAAGGTCAGACAACTTTATAAATCCCGATTGGGAAGTTGAACTGGACGGAATAACAGGGACAGTTGGGGTTTTTGATGTCCCCTCGAGTGCTGGGCCATTCGAAGGTGAATTATTCCCACGGAAACCAGGAGGAACCTGATTTTGCTTGTCCGCTGCACTCGATTTTTTAGGCATGCTAACAGGGGGTATCACCGGAGGGGCTTGTCCTTGAACTTTGGGAGTGGTCACATTTTTGCGCCGGGGATTCCCTTGGAAAATGAAGGGTGTGCCCCCGTTAGCTGTGTCCGCTTCTATTTCGTCAACGGGCAACGTGGCGAAGACATTTTGTGTGTTGATTGGTTGTTGTTGTTGGGCCAGTGGAGAAGCGCCCTTTAAAATATCCGCAAAAGTGCGTTTCGAGCGTTCCTTCAAAGAGCGCTTCTGTTTCTCCCAGCGACTCTTGTAATTTTCACAAACTGAGAGCTCGTGTGGGGATCCCCCGCAATATGGACATTTATGCTCAGTCGCACTGCAGGATTTCCCCTCATGTTGCTCTCCGCAAGTGGCACAGCGCTCCTTGTTGGCACAATAATCCGAAGTGTGACCAACTGACTTGCATTTGTTGCAAGTCATGGGCTTTGGCACGAAGAGTCGCACAGGTAGTCTCAATTTGTTCACCATAACGTAGTCAGGGAGGGCGGCACCAGCAAAGGTGACTCGAAACGAGTCGGACGGCGTAAATTTAGTTTGGTCCCCATCATGGGAAAGTTTCCCGAGTTGGCGACAGTCCAAGATTTTCACTTCCATTGAGGGGAGCTTCTTGAACTTGCCTTTTCCTTCTGCTTTTATTTGTTCGCTCGTCAGACCCGTTTCAGTTATCAACCCCTCAATTTCTACGTTATGGGAGGGTATAAATGTTCGATATTCGAGAGTGAAATGTTGATCAGCAACAATCTCGTTTGCGTGTTTCCGTTCATTCACGACAACTCGCAATTTGTTCGGTCTAACCCTGCACAGAAGTGTATCTGGCCAGATCTTTCATGATCTGAATCACGTTAAGGTTTTTTCCTTTCGGTTTTGGCCGGAGGAAAACAACCCAAGGGCCAGTTCCAGGTGCATCTTCTGGATAAACTCTGACACGTGGAGCGGAGACAACAGAGGGGGAAGACGAGGACGAGGACGAGGACGAGGACGAGGACGAGGATGAGGATGAGGACGAGGACGAGGATTGGGTTGGATCGGAAGCATCAGAAGGGGGAAGCGAAATCGATGATGGGAGAGGGGGAGTGGAAGTAACAGTGGGTTGAGAAGGGAGGCTTGCAATTTTCTTAGAGGGGGGCTTGGTAGGATGAGCGGATTCGTCCCCAGAAGAATTATCTTCCTTATGAGGGACTCGTTTATGTTTTTTCCCAGATCTTGTATGAGATTCATTATCGGAGATCTCCATCTCTGGAGATCCTCCACTATTCTCCATTCAAAAAAATGTCTGTCTTATTTCTAAATTATTATTGATTTTAACAATAATCTTAAAAAAAAAATAGCAAAAAAAAATTATGATAATAATATCAAACAATGAACAAATGAATTGAATAATAATATTAATAATAAATATGTGTACCTTAATATATAAGTTGTTCCAATAATGCGCTCTACTGCCCTAATCAGGGAGAGACAGAGGCTACGCGCTACGGAGACAACACAATAGCGCAAGAATAGCTTACGCAGCCACGTGATGATGAATCCCGTTTGCGACAGTCACGCGATGGCGATCCCGTTATGCCGAATCAGTTCAACAGCCGCAATCCGGCTCGCTGCAAGAGAGCTGCTTCCTTTGTTCCTTCGTTCCACTTCACAAATGGTCAGGTCGAAAGCGGACAGCAATGACCTTCACTCGTACACGGTTCACTCGTACCAATAGCATAATAGCAAAAGTGGCAACGCACAATACCGACACTGAACTTTACTCGTCAAGAGTTGGATAGCGAATGTGATGGTTTTTGGGTACGAGAAATGTTTCTATGATGCTATGGCACCCTTTCCTCCTCTGGAAAGGAGAGGAGGTCCCATAAAAACAATGCACATATTTCAACCAAACATGACAATTGAAAATTTTCGGAAAACTCTGAAGGAAAATGGGAACATTCGAAAAATTCAATTCGCATGTGTTCTACAATTAGTCCATTTGACGTTTGCGGAATTTTAATGTGATAAAACGCACTCTCATATCGTCTTCTATCTTTATAAATAAAAATGGAGCGCCGAATGTGTTGATAAGAGCAAAACTGGATAAAGGAATTGTCCGATTTTGGGCTGTCTTCATTCTATCACATTTTCTGTATCAAACACTCATTCCATGTAACGGAGAAATATGTTATTTGCAAGTGGATGAAAAATCTTGCACGAGAATTGTGTCTGAAAATAATCTGATATTATAATGTCGTGTTTTGGTGGAAGTACTGAGATTTCATAGTAAAAAATAATTTTAAAGGGTAGATTAGAAGATCTATCAATGAACAGTTCTGCGATTGGACCCTTGCACGTGCGCTTAGTAGGAAAGCGCGGATGTGATAACAAAAAATAAATTTTGGGCGGGACGAAGTTTGCCGGGTCAGCTAGTATTACATATATCTACCTATCTTTTACCCAGTATTGTATTTTGAAAATATTGCGGCGGATAAAATCGTTCTTTTGACGTAGAACTACGTTTTTCATTAAGAAAACAGGTCACGTTTTTATTAAGTGAAGTTTACGTTAACCCATTTTAGGCCAGGCGTTCGAAAAATCGAGCAATAATTTTGATAATTTTTCATGTCTTTGCAAAGCTACCATATGGTAATGTTTTTGCATCAAAAGATAGCTTAATATATTAGCTACAACTTACTATCAAGTTCACTCAGTTTTGTATAACTTTTTTAGGCAATAAATTCGATTTAAAGCAAGTATGTTTGGAAGGTGTTTTTAATTTCAACTAAAAAACCCAATTAAATACAAAATTATGTGAACTTGTCTAATGTATTACTTTTATAAAAGAACATGCATTGCAATATGGGGCAAAAATCGTTCGATTGAGCCCCATACAGGAAAATAACAACCGGAAAAATTGAGTGTTCGAAAAATCGAACGTTGGCCATAACGAACTTTTTTTTCTGATGAATTAATACCAACACATCTGACCTCAGCAGCGCGTTTTGGTTCATTTACTTTGGAAGATAGAAGTTTTTTCATTTGTTTTTGCATTCTCATTTGTGAATGTTTGCAAATATCAATTAATTCAGTAAATATTATTGAAAATCTGTATGATTTTTTATCCGTAATAACCTTAGGTAATGGTGGCCCGTAGAATTTCGTGTGTAGAAGAGCTGGAGGAAATGATCAGTACGTATAACGAGGATTTTATTGAGATTGCTGGTGTGAATATTCTTTCGCCGGACCGAATAATAACCACCCAATCCTCGATTCCATTGTTTTTTCGCATCATTTAGGTACTTTGCAGGTATTGGAAAATGTTTTTTTTCTGGAAATTGACACTTAGAAAGAAATAATTCTTAAGCATAGACATTTGTCCACAGCTAACAATAAAAACAACAGCATATGCCTGCCAGTAAGAAATTGAAATTACATTAAATAAGAAATGTCACATCTCATCTTAGGTGGATTAACTTAGGTTTATACTTAGAGACCTCTATCCTCCTGTGCTTGTTCGTTCGTGAATATAAAATTGATCCATTTGTGAATACCGTATTTTTGCTAGTTGAACTGATTTTCAGTTCGCGGTATGTTTGTGCTTGCAAAACAAAGGTGCGGATTTCGACCAATGTTCTATTTTTCGAACAGTCATTTCCCAGAAAATGGAAAATGTGAAAAAAATTATTCTTGAACATTGGGGTTTCTTTACCATCAATAATCCAAATTACACCAATGGCTTTCGTCAAAAAAATAATTTTTACAGCTTGGCCGTTAATGGGTTAATAACTATTTTTGCCGCGAATGGATTTCGGCGATTTACATACCAAACGAATCAGAAATTCCCTAATATTTGCTTGTTATACTATATATTACAATCCCCTGGTGTGTAAACGGTCTGAATTGATGAAAAATAAAAGCATTTCCATTTTCTCATACATTTGCCCTGCTCATTTGTGAGCTTTGTGAGCTTTGTGAGCTTTGTGAGCTTTGTGAGCGGAACGAAGCCATTGTAGTAGTATAGGTAAAACCACGT
Organism: Toxorhynchites rutilus septentrionalis; assembly: GCF_029784135.1. NCBI lineage: Eukaryota > Metazoa > Arthropoda > Insecta > Diptera > Culicidae > Toxorhynchites > Toxorhynchites rutilus. The sequence continues at coordinate 142,022,729 of NC_073744.1, read as the reverse complement.
GTATTCATCAATGAAATACATTTCCGTTTACTATTTTTGACAACAGAGGCAGCCGTGGCAGTGTTCCGAGCTCTGCAATACAATATTCTTAACCAATGTTAAAGTTGCTAAAACTTACCTTATAGACCCATTAAACGTAAAAATAATAATTGTATTGATATCAACACAATTTTATTTCGTTAATTTTCATGACATGAAACGCTATGACTCAGGAATAACATTTTATTGAGTGGTTTTTATAACTGTTTCGATGATGTTGTCCGGCATCAGTGTCGAAAAAACGATGCTTTCACCAATACAAACAAAACTATTGCGGAAAATTTAAAAATGAAAATTTAACTTCCAGAGCACTAGCTTGAGTTTTCCGACGTGTTTCATTATATCGGGTTGGGGAAAAAGAAATGTCGTATATTGTCAATATATGGCAACACTTAAACATATCTAGTGTTGTACTGATCGCATCGGGTCATACTATACGGCTATTTAAAGATGACAATCTGTGCTACAAGTGTTGTTTTGACAGTGTTGTGATTGTCCTTTTCAGTCTCAAATTATAGCGCGTCAAAGATGGAGTCCACTAAGCAAGAAATTCGCCATATTTTACTACCTGCGAAGTCAAAACTTCAACGAAGGCGGCCTAAAGAAATCGTATAGTTTATGGATCCGATACTGTAACGATTCGCACAGCACAGCGTTGGTTTGATCGAATTCGTTCTGGTGTAGTGGTTGTCGAAGATACACCCTGACTGGTAGGCCAATCGTCGTGGAAACCGATAAAATCGTTGAAATCATCCAAGTAAACCGGCATGTGAGCACTCGCTCGATTGTCCAGGAACTGGATATAGACCAAAAAACCGTTTGGAACGATTTGCAAAAGATTGGATTCCAAAAAACAAAGCTGGATGTATGGGTGCCACACGAGTTGACGCGCAAAAATCTTTTAGACCGAATCAACGCCTGCGATGCACTGCTGAAACGGAACGAACTCGACCCATTTTTGAAGAAGATGGTGACTGGTGACGAAAAGTGGATCACGTACGACAACCTTAAGCGAAAAAAGTCGTGGTCGAAGCATGGTGAGCCGGCCCAAACCATCGCCAAGCCCGGATTGACGGCCAGGAAGGTTTTGCTGTGTGTGGATTGGAAGGAAATCATCCACTATGAGCTGCTCAACTATGGCCAGACCCTCAACTCGGTTCTCTACTGTGGGCAGCTTAACCGTTTGAAGCAGGAGCGGCCAGAAATGATCAATAGGAATGGTGTTGTTTTCCACCAGGACAACGCTCGGCCTCACACATCTTTGATGACCCGCCAGAGGCTACGGGAGCTCGGATGGGATGTCCTATTGCACCCACCGTATAGTCCGGACCTGACTCCAAGTGATTATCATCTCTTCCGGTCCATGCAAAACGCCCTTGGTGATACTAAGTTGGCCTCAAAAGAGGCTTGCGTAAACTAGCTGTCTGAGTTATTGACGTAGAACTACGTCTTTCATTAAGGGTGCCAAATTAGAAAACAGGTCACGTTTTTATGAAATAAAGTTAACGTTAATAACTATTTTTGCCGCGAACGGATTTTGGCGATTACATACCAAACGAATCGAAAGTTCCCTAAGATTGGATTGATATTCTATATATCACAATTCCCTGGTGTGTAAAGGGTTAAAATTCATGAAAACTATAAGCGTTCCCGTTTTCCCATACATTTGTTCTGTCCATTTGTGTGCTTTCCCGAACAGAACTGTCAATAACGAGCAACGACCAACGGAGGGGATATCGTAGGATTGAAAGTCTCCGTGAACAAAAGAAAAGTAGAAGAATGAAGGCGAATACTTGCCTAGAGTATAAACAGTGGATCTCGCTGGGGCAAACTTTCATTCGGCATCGGACTGTTGAGCAATCCAGTTCACTTTGCTTTCGCTGTGCTTCGATCTAAGATTGGACCCCACCAGTGGTAATCCAACTTCTGTTTTTCGCGTTATTCGTATCGTGTGTTTTTCTTTTCGCGTCATAAATTGGACGCTTCGCGTAGCGTGTGATGAGCAAGAAGGAGAGGAAGGCAGGCTCGAGCCCTGCAACCAGGGTTGCCAATGATATTTTTCAAAAAACTGGAAGATTGCTCTTTAAAAAACTGGAAGAAAACTGGATCATGTAAAACCGTCTTATTTTAAAAAGATCGGCTTCAAAATGATTTTTTTGCCCATTCCAATGATTGAGAGATAGCATTTCCTTCGAAGCGTCGTGTGGTATTTATATGTAGTTCATTAAACGGCGAAATGAACAATTACTTTACCATATCATTCGAGCAGATCAAAATGCCGTTTACCACTACTCATTACATTACTGTGAGACAATATCTGAAGTTATTTTTTGATTTCTGTAGTGTTCCTTTTGACCATATTTGATCTTCGGTTTGTCGCTTTTGCGTAGTTGGTTCCAGCTCCCACTCGTTAACATTTGAAAGCGGTTCGATCATGCATCAAATAGGAGAGTTTAGATCATGCGTAATGTCAATGCTATTTAAAACTGAAAATCCTTTGGGAGACCATCAGAAACTAATATCCCTTTGATGTAAATGGAAACAAGATTACTTGGGTTTTGTGTTCATATCAATCAAAGTCAATGGAACACATTGACTCTATGCTCTTCTGAAATTTAGAATGATTTGGAATACCAATAAAATTTGATGATTATATAAACTCAAAGGCAGCATAGCACACGGGCTCTATGAACCTATTTAGGTGAGATATTTTGCTATGAACATTGCCAGTAGTGATTGAAATTATAGTTCAAGTCAGAACTTCAGAATATTTTGGAGAACCTATAACATCTGATATTTATATGAATTCAAAGACAGTGTAGCACGCACTGTGCGCTAACCGTATTGGATTCGGAAGTGTAAGCGAGAGAAAAAAAACACTGAGTTGAAAAAAAGGTCGATCCAAGGTAAATACACATTGGATCGATCGAACGATGAATGTCAAAAAAATAAATTGGTCAAGGGATAGGAAATGTGAGTGAGGGATATTATGTATACATTGTGAATTTATTTTACATAAAATGGGTAAAACTGAAGCACACATGTAAAAAACTGGATAAAACTGGATGAATCCAGTTTAAACTGGAACATTGGCAACGCTGCCTGCAACAAACGAACGCATTGCCAGGGGCAATAAAATTTCGAGGCAAGCGTCATCTAATGATGCACGCGATGTTGGTGCAGTGAAAAGCGCTCGCACTGAACCGAACTTTCGCGAGTGTGACACCGCATCGAACAACAGCGAAGTAGGCGATTTCGGCGCCTCGGTCGAAAATCGTCGTTACCCAGGCAGCAACCAAAATCAAGCTCCCCCCGCTGGTGGTGAAGGCAGTCGCTCTTGACAAACTCATCAGCGAATTCGCATCGATGGGTGTTTCAGCAGAGTACAAGTTGTGTGGCATAATTCAGTCTTTTTCCAAGCAGTTAACATTGTTTGTTTTCCGTCATCATAAGGGCTTTGTTGGTGCCATTGAGAATTCATCAATGCATTAAACTGACGTTATGGCGAAGCAGACGTTAAGGTGCGTCAAAGCATTATAGAATAATATCCGAATGTATAAACAAGCGACTTATATAAAATAACAGCGTAGTTCTACGTCAACAATGCGGTCGTATCTTGGGCACAACCTCCTATAATTTTTTTTTCTGCAAATAAGGAGGGGGGGGTGAAAATGAAGTTGCCTTCTAAATGGCAACAAGTTTGCGAACAAAACGGCGCATATTCGACTTAAGGGGGTATTCTAGTCTAGAAATCTGAAAAAATCGAAATTCTTTTTTTACCATATTTCTGTAGTTTAGGCATTCAAGAATATACTCTAGAAAGGACTTATCGAAAATCCTATTATTTACCTAGTTAGAGCCATCTTAGTGATGTGGTATCTAACCTGTTACGGCCATCACAATGAACTTCAAACGCGTTTCTCTCGGAACTAGTTTTTTTCTAACTGGCGTACACGATATCTCAAGTTCTACTGAACCGATTTATGTCAAATTTATATGAAAATAATCTGCATACATCTCTCTATCGCATGAACCAATAAAAAATTATAACTTTTTAATTTTACTATTTTTAAAAAATCGGTAAACGCAAAAAAAAACCTTTTAAACAGCATTTTTGTTTTCAAACGGCCGCCATTTTGTTAAAACCCATGTTTTTGACTTGTCCGAGGTTCATGCCATAGCGACATCTTTACTAATTCAGAATCTGTTCGATTTTTTGTTTCAGATAACCAGAAGGACTGGAATCGTGTACGCCATGGCACAACTTTTTTTTGAACACCCTCACTTCACCAGCATGTAACTATTCTAATTATGAATATTTTTTTCCGTCCTATTTTTGTTTTATTGTTGAAAGATAGATAAACGAATAATGATATAATGGATAGTAAAAATATTCTTTGTTTTATTTTTACGGAGTTCGAAAAAACGTCCGAAGTTCGTGTCTCTACACTAGAATACCCCCTTAAATTGGATAATTTTAAGTATCTATATACAGGGTGGGCCATTTAAAGTGGAAGGATTTGTTTTTGCAATAGCAAAGTAAAGAAGTGGAATTAAAAAAAAATAATTTGAAATTCATTTATTTTGGTCCAAGGAGATTTGTTCTAACTACTTTTTGATTATGATATCTCATAAATGACCGCCTCTGGCCTTGACCGCAAAATGTGCCCTTTTTTCGGCATTTTCCATCACTTTGCCCAATGTTTCGGCCGATATGGCAGCAATTTCTTGTCGGATATTGTCTTTCAGCGCAGCCAGGGTCCTTGGTTTACCAGTGTATACCTTGGATTTTAAATATCCCCATAAAAAAAAGTCAGGATGTCGATGGAGTCTCTGCAACACTGGCTCGAACGGCATCAATATTCTCGTCGAAACGTCTTGGTCGTTGTCTGGACAGATGACTGGCATTACCAACACTACCAGACGATTTAAATTTGGCATATAATCGACGTATAGTGTTGTCTCCAGGCGATGTTTTAACTTTATATTTATTTTTCCACGCACGTTTAGTTAACACAATTGAGAAGTTATTTTGAATGTACAGCTGAACAATTTCAGCGCGTTGTTTAGGTGTGTATTGTTCCATGGTTAAAATTGTACTGAAATGACGCTTCCAACGCGGTATGACATTTGTTAATCTGACATCTCTGTCAAAAGTTATGGGGTTGCCAGATGCTTCCACTTTAAATGGCCCACCCTGTATATAAAAATGGAGTGATGTCTGTCTGTCTGTCTGATTCTTATAGACTCAGAAACTACTGAACCGATCGACATGAAAATTGGTATGTAGGGGTTTTTGGGGCCGGGGAAGGTTTTCGTGATATTTTGAGACCCCTCTCTAAGGGGGGGGCTGCCATACAAATGAAACACAAATTTCTGCATTACTCGGAAATTAACCAAGCAAACGAAACCAAAGTTGGCATGTGAAAGTTTTAGGGTGCAATAAATATTTCTATGATGGTTAGACAGTCCTTCCCCACTCAAAGGGGGGGCTGCCATACAAATGAAACACAAATTTCTGCATTACTCGAGAATTAATCAAGCAAATGAAACCAAATTTGGCATGTGGTTTTAGGATGCAATAAATGTTTCTATGGTGATAAGATACTCCTTCCCCCTCTCTTAGAGGGGGCTGCCATACAAATGAAACATAATTTTTTGCATTACTCGGAAATTAATCAATCAAACGAAACCAAAGTTGGCATGTGAAAGTTCAAGGGTGCAATAAATGTTTCTATGATGGTTAGACAGTCCTTCCCCCACTCAAAGGGGGGGCTGCCATACAAATGAAACACAAATTTTTGCATTACCCGAGAATTAATCAAGCAAGTTAAACCAAATTAGGCATATGGAAACTTTAGGGTGCAATGAATGTTTCTATGGTGGTTAGATGCCCCTCCCCCCTCTCTTAGGGGTGGCTGCCATACAAATAAAACACAAATTTCTGCATTACTCGAGAATTAATCAAGTAAATGGGCGGGACGAAGTTTGCCGGGTTAGCTAGTGATAAATAAAGCGTCAAATTTCGATCAGAAATACGACATTCCTTTTTCCCCAACCCTATATTATCAAATGCTCTGAACGAAAAAAATATCCGCACGGGTAAATTATTCATAATTTCGATCAACAGGTAAGTGCCGCTCATAGGAAGGAAATAGACAAATCGTTATAATTTCTCTTTCTCGCTCAAGTAATATACTACCTAGAGCCAGGTTTTTTAGATTGACGGGTACAAAATTGACACTATATAATGTAACACTCTGCTCATATACACATCATTATCAAGTCAAGCTCCTGCAACAGAACAATCTACGAGCGTAACATGGACGACTACCAGCTGGTATTAAGCAAAACGAGTATGTCGAGTACCGACTCACTAGCGTCATCGCCAGATCCCACCGATGTGTTGGAGCCCATCAGCCTGGCGTCTTTCCGAAAGATCAGCAAAAGTCTTCTGAATGATATCGAGACGCTTCCGGTATCAACTCTGATGGGTTTTCTCGAAGAGATGGCATTCGACGTAGAGCAGGTTGATCTTCTACGTCAGGTTCTCGAAAATCCATACAATCTCACCAAAATCTTGAAACTGGACGTCAGCGAGGAGCCCCGAATCAAGTTGATCAAATATATCCTGTGGGTGAGCAATTTCCGAACGTGCTTCGCTTGGGACATAACGGAAACCTATTGCATGCAGTTGAACATCGAGCCCACAATAGGCGCCGACGATCACGATCACCCGTTGGGGTTCAACTTCGCCTGCAAGCTGGGAACAATCCTTGCGGATTGTGGGTGGTACACCGAGGCGATCACCGTTCTGAGAATCGCCAGAGAGCAGGCTAATCGTCGACCACATCAGTTACTGATGGTGCTTAGACCACTTCTTCTGTCGGAGACCTTTGCTGATCAACCGATGGATGCCTACAAGACCCTCCACCAGATTTACAATGTGCTAGATCAGTATCGGCCGCATGCGGATTTGTTCGTGGCACTACACACTGCCATTGCCATTCACAGCTTCGAAAAAAAGGATTTTATAGGCAGCTACAATTCCTGTGTGGTAGCATTCAAGAGAATGAAGTGTATTACCTGTAGCTTGCAAACGGTGATTTTTCTTATGAAACAATTGGCGAAATCGTGCCTCGCGGTGGGGAAAGCTCACCATGCATCGTATATTATCACCCAAACAATGACCTATTCTCACCCGCGGCCCGAGTTGTACGCAGAAGCAATGGAGGAGGTGGCTTACCATCTGGCGATGCTACGCGAGTATCACTCAGCCCTGGAAATGCATCAACGAGCTCTAAGCGCGTATCACAACGTGTACGAAACGACGATCTTGCAACCGGAGCTGGTAAGGAGAGATCTTGCCTTCCGGATGTTTTTGCAAGCCCACAAAGTTCGCCTTGCCGAGCCCAGCCCACCAAACTCGGACAGTCAACTGCCAGCTGCCCGGAAAAGGTTAACCACAATGATGGCGGTTGATAACTTGCTCGGCTCGATTCGGGTCATCTATCCCGATATCCATCGAATAGTGAAAAACCAACTGGTACTAGTAGTCCCGTTGGATCATTTGAAACCGATGATAGCACTTGAAGAAATCCAATGAATTTGATTTCGTCGTATCGGTTCAGCGAACGAAATGAATAGTGACGCACGATAACCTATCGGAAGATTCAATCATAGTGAATAATGATCACATGGAACTGTGAAATTACTACTATTTAGTAAACTACGAATAAAACACAAACTAGTGCAAACCCTGGCTTTTTCATTATGCTGATTTATACCTTTAGCTTGATAGTGATCTAGATCGTAGTTTGCAGGCACATTTCCATATCCCTCAGTTTCGATCAACATGTTTGAAACAAGTACATCATTATCACATGTTTCATTGAGTGGACATCTTTCACAACAAGTAACACTATCAGCTGATTTAAATAACAAACCCTTCAATCTGACAATATATTGGAGACCATAAATATACAACCGAATCCTTTGTGTTCGTCATTCCACTTCGTAGGCAAAAGCATTCTGTAATTTATAAACTTTTGATTTAAGCGTAAAAAAGAGTAAATGTTGGACAACACCGATTGGGGACGTGAGCAATTAAATTTATTCAACTCTTCTCCCTGTTGTCCGGTTGGCAGTTTTTGGCTTCTGGACTCGACAGCAACAAACAATTAGTGCCCGTGGCACATATCACCGGGAACAGTGTCCAATTACGTGGATTTTTATGCTGTTTTGCTTGCTTGCTTGCCTGCTTGAATCACGTTGTGTGTTCAACTGTGGGATCTCGTGTCCGTCTATATTATAATATCTCGTATTTTATCCTGCTCTTTTTTCGACTGTGGGGTGTTTGTGGGATAAGGGGGCGAAGAGCCGGGATAATCCCAGTTGAACCGCCCACTGTTGCAAAGTTACGCAGCCAAAAAGCCACCCGAACGACACGACTAATAGTGGCGTTGGTTCACTCCGCTCCCCGGAGTTTCCATTCGTCAACTCGGAACCATGTGTGTTTATATGTGGGTAAGCGTGCTTATGTATGCGTAATTTTTGGGCGCCCAGATGGGAGTGTAAAATGTTCCGGGGATTAAAATGTAAAACTCAATGAGTTGACTTGATGCTGCCAGCGATGCCCGGGGTTTGCCCCGACTCATCAATAAGAGGTTGTAATCATCATGTTTGCTGGTTTTTGTGGCTTCTCTACCTAACTATGCCTAACCGATTGTGACTGTGGGGATCGATGGCCAAAAAGTGTTTGAGTTTGGAACGCATTCGGTCTTTAATTTTGGGGTGATCATTATAGGTTGATACGGGGGATTACCCAAAATTACACACAAGCAAACATTGGCTAGACGATAAACTTGATAGAGGAGTTGTATTTTCTAATTACAATATACATGATGTTAGTTTCAACATTTTATGTACCGAAAAAAGGTATAGCAAGGCGAGAAATGGAACGTTATTCCATGAAACATTAATACAAACATGTATGTGGGAGGACATATAGGATGGGGTAGGTTTTTGCTTATACAAAACCTAAACAATCTATAGATTTGATCTTGAAAGGGGTTGTGCGACATACAGTGTCGGACAAAACGTGAAGACCACTGCTCAAGCAAAAAAGAAGTCCTTCATACTTCAATCCATTTATAATAATTTGTTTGCATCGTTCGAAGAAATTTGTAACTTCTCTGTAGTTAAAACAATAGTTATTGATTAAAAATGCGTTTTTAAACATATTTAAAAACTAAAACGACACGATAAAATTTAGGATCAGTTTCTCATTTCGGCTGTTTCGAGTGTTGTTTCGACCGATTTTTGAGAAAAAATTGATTGTTTCTCAGTGGTAGTTTGTGTTTTTCGGATCCTGGTAAGTTAAACAGCTGATATTCATTTGGCTAAAATGAAATTCTGTTCTGGCATTCTGAATAATCAAGATGAAAATGACATTGGGTGGAAAAATAAACATCAAAACATATTGATCAACAAAAGTTCATTTGCTCATATTCACTGGTTGCTTAGATCTGTCATTTTGATTTTCGTTTGGAGTATATAGGTTTTCGATGCAACCTAGCTCGAAAATATATGCTTTTGAGCTAAACGAAGATGATTTTTTTTTGAGATGATCATGAATTCTAAAACCGATCTTAAGTTTTACCGCGTCATTTTAGTTGTTAAGTATGCTTAAAACGCATTTTTAATGAATGACTAATGTTTTCACTGCAGATGTTATAAATTTCTTCGAACAATGCAAATAAATTATTATAGATAGATCGAATCACTGGATTGGATTATTCTTTTTTCAAAGTTTTGACACTTTCTTTTTTTGCTTGAGCAGTGATCTTAATGTTCCGACACTGTATTTATTTGTTATTTTTTTATATTTATTCATTTGTTTATTTATTGCTTAGTATAATTAGTAGTAATTTATTCGGCCACATTCAAATATCCACACTAAAACATGTACAGTGGGTAATTATGTCACAACTGAATGTTAACATATATTTCAGGACGTATACGATTAATAAAATAAGTAAAAAAAAACTTTTTAAGCTAAACGGTTTAATTGTGATTAAACATAACAATGTACTCAAAGCTAGAAAATAATTAGGCAAGTAGCAGTTAGCAGTTATCACACCTCTCCTTCACTAGTCTGGGGCATTGATAAGACTAAAATAAAATCGTGGGACATATGAGGAAGTCGCGAATTGTGGATAATGGAAATCCAACATGCCATTTTTTCTTAGATGATATGGAATCAGCTATTTTGTAGAAGATTTTTGGATTTTTTAAGATAAGCAGTTTTAAAATGACAGCAGAGATAAAGGGGCCTTATAAATCCGGTCAGTTCCTATTGGTCAAATTTTCTATTAATTTGGGGCAACCCTACAGACATACAAACATACCTACAAACAGTTCAAGCTAAATAAAACCGTTTAAAAAAGGAATTTGCTATTTTTTGATTACGGCCATCTTGGATTTGGATTTTTCATGATCTGCTGTGATCAATTCAAGCCCTTTTGATACCCATTAATCGGGATTTGAGAAAATATGAAGCCCGCCATTTGATAATGGCAGCCATCGTGGATTTTCATTTTCATAAATAACTGTGTTCTACTAGCCAAGCCCTTTTATTTGATACCCATATTAATGGGGTTTTGACGTAGGACTACGTCTTTCATTTCTATACCGGGGTGTAAAATCAAAGTTTCGAAAACGAAAGCGTTACGCCGGAGATCGAGATTTTGAGTGTTAATAGCTCCTAAACAACTGAACGAAATGGTATGATAAACACTTCATTCGAAAGATAAAATGTCTACGCGTTCTATACTTGTTACTTTCTGATCCAAAAACTTGTTTCAATAGTCTTAAATCTGCTTTCAAAATAGGCTATTGAAATCACCAATCGGTATATAAGCGAGCGCCGTTCGGAAATCCACTCAGTTCTAATTGAACAGCGATTGGAGCATGTTGTCGCTGTTGTGGTGAAGCTCTTCATTTATCTTCATTTAAGCTACAAACGGTTCCCCGGTAAGATCTCGAAGCAGCCGCTACACACACACACACATACACGCACGGAATTCTTTCCGTTTGGATCGAGACAGATCCGGAAAATAATCTGCCAGTTCCTCTAGGAATTTAAAAATGCATTCATGTGAAAGAGTTTATTTCAATGTTTTCTATCCATGTAACACTGTGACCAAATATGTTTCAATCAAGTGCTATTAACAGATGGTTATCGAGTTAGCATTAACCACTGGTGGGCTTCCAGTATCGAGGAAAATATGGAAATATCTAATCGTTACTGAAAATAATCTGCCAGTTCCTCTGGGAATTTAAAATTACATTCATATGAAAGAGTTTATTTTAATGTTTTCTACCCATGTAACACTGTGACCAAATACATTAGGTTTTGTGATTTTTCAATCAATCGCAATCAACAGGATAGCTTCTGAAGATTATTCTTCCCCATCAGTAGGATATTTCCGTATCCAATATTGGATGCATAAAACCTTGTGCCTCCAACGTAACGCTCTCGTTTTCGAAGTTCTCCAAATATTCATTCATTCAGAATGAATTCAGATTCAACTTCATACAAATGATCTCTAAATCAACGATAGTCTTACGTCACCCTTGCGGTTATACCATAGATATAACCCACTTCCTGTTTTTTCATAAATAACCGTATTCTACCAGTCAAGCCCTTTCATGTGATACCCATATTAATGAGGTTTTGAGAAAATATATAGTCCACCATTTTGTAGTGGCCATCTTGGATTTGTATTTTTCATAAATAACTGTGTTCTACTAGTCAAGCACTTTCATTTGATACTCATATTGATGGGGTTTTGGAAAACCCATATCGATGAGGTTTTGAGAAAATATGTGATCCGCCATTTTGTGGCGGCTGCCATTTTGAATTTTCAAGATCATGAAGTACGCAGTTTTATAATGACTACAGAGATAAAGGTGTGTTTCAAATTTCAGATCAATCGGTCAACAGAAAAGGGGTCTTCAAGTCTTCATTATAATATAAAATTTCAGTTTTTTGAAGTAGAACTACGTCTTTCAGGAAGGGTGCCAAATCAGACAACAGGTCACGTTTTTATGAAATAAAGTTAACGTTAATAACTATTTTCAATGTGAACGAATTCTCATGATTTGCATGCCAATCGAATCGGAAATTCTCAAAGATTTGTTTGATAGGACTCACATTACAATTCGCTAATCTCTAAATGGTTTAAATTCATAAAAACTGGAAGAATTTACTTTATTCCCAAACATTTGTTCTGCCGATTTGTGTGGTAACCCTACTCTTATTTCGAATGCTTATAACTCTTACATTTCTTAACAGATCGGAAAGATGTTTGCATCAATTGATAGGAAATATTTCTACGCGTCTATCACAATTAATAAAATTTTATTTTCATGAGATGAACAATTGAAAAACTGTAAAATATCAAGGGTTATCTAAACGCCCTAACTGCCAAGGGTTGATTGGCCCGATTTACGGTTTCTCTAACACGGACTTAAAAATCAATGTGCCTGGGGGAATTCGCTTTGTCAAAACATGCAAGTCGGGGGTGTTTTTTCCCACTGAGCTGTGTTTCCCTAACACAGACTTCAAAATTAATGTGCCTGGGAGAATCCGCTTTGTAAATACAAGCAAGTCGTGGATATTTTTGGTGTTGAGTATTTTTGTACTCGCTTGTCGTTGTGCAGACCGGAGTATGTTTCCCTAAAACGTACTTTGAAACTGAGAAGCCTGGGAAAATCATCATTCAATATACTGGAGGTAAATGAACTTTAGCGGTTCGAAAACTACGTAAACATGAGGTGTGCAATAATTTCCGAGGAAACTGTAAAATACAATAATCGTTTGACAATTCTTCCGTTCACATATTATGGTCCTAGGCATCATATCAAACGTAAAAGGACCTTCATCAATTTATTTGTAACGAAAAACATAATCTATTACAAAAATTTCAATGCATTCTACAATAATATTCGAAGTGGTAAACAAGTGGATTGCATAATATAATTGCGTAGTTCTACGTCAAAAATATGCGGTCGTGTCCTAGATACAACCCATTACAATTTTTTAAATACTTAATATTATTTACGAAAAACCTGTTCCTCTATTGTATAGAATACATATATGATACGGAAAAGTGAATTTACATTCATTATTTTTATTTTCAAAATGCGTTTGTTCTATCTGAAATTCGCTATGATTTTCGCTTCCTAATGACAGAACACGCTGCTTAATGCCGTCAATACGAATCGAATGAATGTACTTTGAGGATAGTGTTGTGAGATCTGTTTTTCTTTCACTCCAAAATCTTACAGCGAGGATGGCAGATTTCAAAATTATTGTATATAATACAAAAACCGTATTAAAATGTTACATATGAGGGGCTTAGAATGCAAGGGGTGTAAGTGAGTTGATCGATTTCTCTTCATCAACTTTTGACGTAGGACTACGTCTAACCGGAAGATATAGGGGGTGAAATGGAAATCTAGGCACTGAACAAGTAGGAAAAAATGCAAGATTTGGAACGCTTATAGCTCGAGCATTTCTCAATAGATCGCAAAGGTTTTTGCATCAATTGATAGGAAATATATCTACGCATCTATCATAACGAATAACATTTCATTTTTCTTGAGATAAATAATTGAATAATTGTGAAATATCAAGCATTGTCAAAATGCACTATGTGCCCATTTTTGATTGGTCCATTTTGTGCTCCTCAAATCGTACCGACCAAAACGGGCAACCAGAGCAGCAGCGAAATAGAATGAAGCGCGATTGGAAAGGAAAAAGAAAAAAATGAACGAAACATTGGTCGCAGTCTCACACATGCGTATTTCTCGGCTGGCTCGAGAAATACGCATGTGTTAAGTCAGCTTAAAAATCCCCGCTCTGCTGCCGTAACGATCATTCTTTGTGTGGACACCGACTGGACAACATCGTTGCTGGACGAGCTGGACGGCGAGGGATCGAGTGCCTTTCTCAAGGCAATGGGGGTGGAGGTGTAATGCAGGAGTTAGAGTAGAGTTTTCAAAGGGCCTTTCTCAAGGCTAGAGACGAATGAACTAAAAAGTCTCTATAATACAAAACCACCACCACCACCTTAACGATCATTCTCATTCAAACCGTACACCACATCGGTTCGCATCACAACACATCAACAAACCAACCCAAGCAGCCTTGTCTGGACATGGTAAAGGAGGAAAAGTGAAGGGAAAGGCAAAATCCCGCTCGAACCGTGTTGATCTGGAGTTCCCCGCAAGGGTAGCTAGGCCGAGCGCGTTAGTACCAGTGCACCAGTCCACCTAGCCGGCGTTATATAGTTTCGGCCGCCGAAGTGATCGAGTTAGCTGGCAAAGCTGCTCGCGACGATAAGAAAACCCGCATTCGGAACAGAACACATTCGGTTCGGTGGACATCAAGACAACAGGCAGTTGCAGCGAGTGGCAAGTGGCAAACGCAATCGCAAAACGGCATCAGGTAGCAGAAGAAAAAAGTTTGTTCTTTATACAAACTGCTTTGGTGGCAAATCCAGAACAAGGCGGCATCGAGGGCGTTCGAAATGGTTTTTTTCAAAACCACGAGTACTAAGTTTTCTAAATTGGAACCATTCCATAAAACAAGGCGCTTTTCAGGGCCATTAAACCTTCCAAAAAAGAGTTTAGGAAATACAGTTCAATGCTTCCTAAAACAATATCCAAAATAATAATAAAACACAAATTGATTTTTTCATAATTTGTTTGCCAGGATATGATGAGTATGTGAATTTGGCAGTTGTTCTGAGCTTATTGATTTTCACCAATTCTTAAATTGCTTCTAGATTGAAAGTACAGTAATTTACACTTATCTCGACATTTAGCTAATTGGACGGACCTATAATGCGACATATTTAGTTGGACATTTTTGTAAACATAGAGTTCGGGGTCCAAATTATGACCCCACATTGAAAGTTGACACTATACCACTGTCATCGCAAATGTTCAATTACAGGTTAAAATTACCTCCAATCCGATACTGAGTGGTGGTAATGCGACGTGCCATTGAATGTAATTTACTGTAAAATATGTCACAAGCTGGATGGGAAGAAATTTTCCAACTGTGAAAGCTGTGGCGAGTGGCAAATGCAATCGCTAAACGGAAAGGTTTAGCCGAACCAGATGGGGATATCGAGTGATAGCAAAACAATAAACTCTTTAGATTGAAGATTATTTTGTGATCCTGAAAAGGACCCTTTTTAGCCTGCATGTGAATCCAACGAGCGAACAAATCGTAATGAATGTATTTTTTTGCCATCGCTCCCTTTTAACGCTCATTCGTTCGTCTCGTTGGACTCGCCCCTCTGGCTGAGTCTGCCGATTTGTCTCTATCCTGTGAGTGTGTACCGCTAGAGTATAAAACACGCGGACCCCAAAAAAATATATTATTTTCTTTCAAACCGTAAACCCGTGTGGTTGTACGGCATCGGCATCGTTGACGTAACAAAGGAGGACAAGTTAAGGGAAAGGCAAAGTCTCACTCGAACCGTGCAGGTCTCCAGTTCCCTGTTGGTCAGATTCACTAATTGCTCCGCAAGGGTAACTAGGCCGAACGGATTGGTGCCGGAGCACCAGTATACCTAACAGCGATTATAGAGTTTCGGCCGTCGGAGTGCTCGAGTTGGCTTGCAAAGCTGCTCACGACAATCAGAAAACCCGCATTCAGAACAGAGCAGCTTCAATTCGGCGCTCATCAAGGCAACAATTAGTTTCTGTGAGTGGCAAAGTGTTTCTCCGGCACGTCGCATTAAATGTAATTTACTGAACAACATGTCACAAGCTGGATGGGAAGAAATTTTCCAACTTTGAAAGCTGTGGCGAGTGGCAAACGCAATAGCTAAACAGGAAGGTTTAACCGAACAAGATGGGAATATCGAGTGATAACAAAAACACAACACCAAAGGTTCTTTTCAGAACCATCAACATATTCATAAAGAGTAAACAGTAAACTAATCCATTTTTCAGGTAGATAGGTAGGTATTCACGTAGGAGAAGAAAATAAAACAATATATTTAAAATACATATTTAACAAAAGCTGTCCCCATTGTATAGTCCTACGTCGCTCCGGTTATGTCCCCGACATTACCCACCTGTCTTTTTCTTTAATTAATAACTCAACTGCAAAAACGTTCCAATTTAAGTTTGCTATAGAGTCCGATAGATGAGGTGCTGACATATCTTCCACATTGCCAAATACTGTATGGAATGTATTTGCAGCTAAGTTATGACCAAAAGAGAGAGTCGATGTAAAGAAATCGATCAAATCAGTTACACCCCTTTCATTCTATGCCCCTTATATAGTATTTTTGACGTAGGACTACGTCTTACATTAAGGGTGCCAAATCAGAAAACAGGTCACGTTTTTATGAAATAAAGTTAACGTTAATAACTATTTTTGCTGCGAACGGATTTTAACGATTTACATACCAATCAAATCGGAAAATTTCTAAGATTTGTTTGATATGCTATACATTACAATCCCATTGTATATATATGGTTTAAATTGATGAAAATCTGAAGCATTCCCTTTTCCCCATACATTTGTTCTATCCATTTGTGTGCTTTCCCGAACATAGCTGTCAATAATGGACAACTTATGTAGCCGCTAGAATTGAAACAACGAAGGGGGATAGCAAAAAGAGAATATTTCCGAAGTAAACTCCACTCTTACATAGTAAATAAGCATTGCATCTCCTCTGTGGAAAATTCTCAGAATCTTTCTGTGCCCGAAACAACAAAGGTCGCTTATCCTACTCGTTTTGTGTTTTGTATTTCCTTTCGGGCTGAGAATATTTTATATTTCACAGTTGCTCTCGTGCGCATCGACTCTGTTCTGATGTAATAAGCTCTTAGCTTTGTTAACGGTTTTGACCGAGAGTCGAGAAACAATTTTTCATAAACGCTCATTCTCGGGATGTATCATTTCTATCGGTGCAACTGTGTACATCTGTTAGCCGCGTGTTCGATGCTAATTGAATGGCGATGCACAGGGGGTCAGGTTTTGAATTATAGAGACTTTAAACTTTTTCAGTTCATTCGTCTCTAGCCTTGGAAAACTTGACTCTTCCAGCACTAGTGTATTGTTCTCGCAAAAGCAAGAAAGAATCGTTGCTTCTCGAAATGATTCTACAAAACCACGCAAACTATTAAACCTTTCCAGGGTCCCCGAAACTTTTTACTAAAGAGTTATTTATGAAATTTCGATGTATTCGCAAATAATATCCGGAATGATAAACCAACAAATTAAAAAAAAGAAGATTGCGTAGTCCTACGTCCTAAGCGGTCGTGTGTCGGATACAACCCCCCGCTTTTTTTATAATATTACATATCGTATTCAAAGTTTGAATTATAGGCATTTGAAAAAGTTTGGCATCTCTTCATAATCTTTCGCAACTCAGTCGCATTTGGAAGAAGAGTTGATTCTAATCAAGAAATTGGCTGGAATCAGTGATTATGGCAGTGCCACACAATTTGACCGAAACAACTTTATGGGATTACATCCCCATCTGTGACTCACGCAACGAAAATGCCGTTTTGAAGAAAATCGAGGCGGATGATTAAGGAAAATAGATCTTGGAACTCTGTTAAGCAACAAAAAACTTGGAGTAAACGAAATGAACTACCATTAACTAGCCCCAAAGGCGGTCTTCCTCCGTAGAATGACATACTCTGTGTCTGGTAGGAGCGGGAATGAATTGCCTTTCTCAAGACATAGAGAGGAGTGAGGGTTATGTTTTCCCACAAAGGACCCTTCTGGAAATATCAACTATCAACTATCGAATATCAAGAAGTTTAAAGCCTCTCTAATAAAAAAAAGAACCGGAACATGAGATTGATTCCAATTATAACATTCAAGTTATTTTCGGACTGGTAAATCTCATCGTGGCGAAGAGAATAACCCGTAGAGAAACTCCGAATCGATTGGTATGCAAATAAACAAAGTCTATTTCTTGAATCTCTGGCAGCTGCTCTGATTTGACACACTTGACGATTGACGTAGTCAACAACAATTTTTATGCCTTTTTCGGATTTCAAATAATTTATATTTGTGTGAAAAGGCAAAAAACAAGACAAATAACTTTCTTTCCATTCTACCAAATCCCACCATTAAATCGACATTTTCAGTTGTTTAAAAAAAAATATAGGAGGTTGTGTCCAAGACACGACCACATTGTTGACGTAGAACTACGCTGTTATTTCCTACAAGTCGCTTATTAATAACTTCGGATATTATTTTAGAATGCTGTGAAATTTTGGGAATAACTATTTAGTAGAATGATTTGGTCGCTCTGAAGTGTTTTTTTTTTCATTGAAGAATCAGTTGGCGATAAATGATTGATCATTCATCGCTGCTCTCACAGAACAATACATTTCTCATCATTTTGCGCTATTCTCAAAAGAAACGCTTCTGTCGAAAAAAGTTGCATTACTTTCTCATGCTCGAGATAAGCGCAGCTGTTATCCTTAGTGAAGAAAGTTTTGCTATTGGCAAATGAAACCCAATCACATAAATATTTTGGAACGACATTTAATTTCTTGGTGACTAAATAAACGAAATAAATTCTGTCTGTTAATCTCAATAACCTCGAAATGAGTTGCATTGCCTCATAATGATCGAGATTAGTGCAAATGCTATCGCTGTTGAAGGCAGTTTTGCGATTAGCCCGCAAACCCGCATAACTTACAACATTGCAGCACGACATTCACTACGGTTTAGCTTAATGTTCCTGAAATAATTATGTGGCGCACAATCTCAACGCTTGCTTCGCATAGCGTCATTTTGATGCATTGATGCAATGTCTACACCAACGAAGCCCTTATAATGACGGAAAACAAGCTATGTTATCTGCTTCGAATGAAGAAAAAGTCTGAATATTTGCCTCAGAAGAGATCAATTTTTCATGTTATTCAAATATTCCTCTTCCGCTACATCCCTCTTTGATTATATTTATTATCGCGGCTTCATAATTTGCACCACCAAATAATCGTCCGTCATAGCATCAAAATATTGCATCGCGACAGAGCCAATGCACACGGGAGCAGATACCAATGGGGTTTCAGCATAGCGAAGATGCTATTTGTACATATGGGTTATGAAACACACACGTACGCACACAAAGCCATATATCGATGGCTCGAAGCAACTAAATATACGCAGAATTTTCTCCGCTTTGCACTCTTCTCAACAGAAATCCTTTCTATTAATATGTCCGGTCTCGATTAGTTTTGCTTTCATCCTTGGTGGAGACAGTTTTGCTACTACCGTGCGAAACCAAATCACATACAAAATTCTTGAACAATTATTTTCTTGGTGATCTGATGATAGCCTAGTTTGATGATTCCTCACACAATTGTGTAGTTAAGAACCTTAAGTTTATTGTAATGATTGCAATGCCAGAGGCATCAGCGAGTAAGTAATTTGATCACGTCCACAGTTCAATCCGAAACGAAGACATGTGATGACGCAAAACAAGGAGGAACAAGCGATGTTCATTGCTTCGTATCTAGAACGATACTGAAAATTTACCTCAGCGAGATCCAATATTTATGCTCTAGGCAAATATTCCCCTTCATTCTTAATGTTCTCCGTTTCATTGTTCATGGATACTTTAAGGCGAAGGTGGAAGGAAGCCACAAATGACTGCCACAATGGCGCTCACTTCTTTCATCTCCCTACCTCACCCCTCGCATGATATTCAATATTTTTGCGAAACAATGTGTAGAAAATTATCGTTTCCGTATACTTCCCATCGAGTAGGGTTGGGGAAAAAGAAATGTCGTATTCCTGATCGAAATTTGACGCTTTATTTAACATACTTAAAATTATCCAATTTAAGTCAAATATGCGCCGTTTGGTTCGCAAACTTGTTACCATTTAGAAGGCAACTTCATTATCCCCCCCTTATAAAACCCCCCCTCATTATTTGCAAAAAACTCAGACAACCAGTTTTCGCAAGCCTCTTTTGAGGTCAACTTAGTATCACCAAGAGCGTTTTGCATGGACCGGAAGAGATGATAATCACTTGGAGTCAGGTCCGGACTATACGGTGGGTGCAATAGGACATCCCATCCAAGCTCTCGTAGCTTCTGGCGGGTCATCAAAGATGTGTGAGGCCGAGCGTTGTCCTGGTGGAAAACAACACCATTCCTATTGATCATTTCTGGCCGCTTCTGGTCAATCGCCTGCTTCAAACGGTCAAGCTGCTCACAGTAGAGAACCGAGTTGAGGGTCTGGCCATAGTCGAGCAGCTCATAGTGGATGATTCCCTCCCAATCCCACCAAACACACAACATAACCTTCCTGGCCGTCAATCCGGGCTTGGCGATGGTTTGGGCCGGCTCACCGTGCTTCGACCACGACTTTTTTCGCTTTAGGTTGTCGTACGTGATCCACTTTTCATCACCAGTCACCATCTTCTTCAAAAATGGGTCGAGTTCGTTCCGTTTCAGCAGTGCATCGCAGGCGTTGATTCGGTCTAAAAGATTTTTGTGCGTCAATTCGTGTGGCACCCATACATCCAGCTTTTTTTGGAATACAATCTTCTGCAAATAGTTCCAAACGGTTTTATGGTCTATAACCAGTTCCTGACCAATCGAGCGAGTGCTCACATGCCGGTCTCGTGGATGATTTCAACGATTTTATCGGTTTCCACGACAATTGGCCTACCAGTATGGGGTGTATCTTCGACAGCCACTACACCAGAACGAAATCGATCAAACCAACGCTGTGCTGTGCGTATCGTTACAGTATCGGGTCCATAAACTACACGATTTTTTTTTCGGCCGCCTTCGTTGCAGTTTTACCTTGCAGTTAGTAAAAACGTAAAATATGGCGAATTTCTTGCTTGGTGGACTCCATTTTTGACCCGCTATAACTTGAGACTGAAAAGGACAATCTCAACACTTGTAGCACCGATTGTCGTCTTTAAATAGCCGTATAGTATGACCCGATGTGATAAGTACACCACAAGATATGTTTAAGTGTTGCCATATATTGACAATATACGACATTTCTTTTTCCCCAACCCAAAATATAAATTAAAATTCACTCATTTAGTTCGGAGTTTTTAAAAGTTCAAACACTCACAATGGCCGATGAATCCAAGCTTTTTTCAACTTTATTCCAAACTATTGTGTTGTACAGACTCTTAACCATCCCTACGCTATCTAACTTTATTTCTTTATTCACTAGCTGACCCGGCAATTTTCGTCCCGCTCAAAATGATTTTTTTTTGTTATCAATACCTTCAAACATTCTCGTTTGTTACCAAGCGAACTTTTGTGGGCCCAATCGCAAAATTTCCTAGTATTTGTACCAAAACTCGCCATTATAATATCAAATTATTCTCACACACACTTCTAGTTTAAATACACCAAATACAAACACCTATACATACAAATGAAACACAAATTTCTGCATAACTCGAAAACTAATCAAGCAAATGGAGCCGAATTCGGCATGTGAAGGTTCTAACTTTCCTATGGTAGATAGACACTCCTCCCCTCTCTCTGATAGTGTGATAAAACGCACTCCTATACCTTCTTCTATCTATATAAATAAAAATGGATCACCGGATGTGTTGATAAGAGCAAAACTCGAGAAAGGAATTGTGCGATTTAGGGCTGTCTTAATTCTATCATATTTTCTGTATCAAACATCTATTTCATGTAACGGAGAAAAATGTTATTTGCAAGTGGTTGAAAAATCTTGAACGAGAATTGTGTCTGAAAATAATCTGATATTATAATGACGAGTTTTGGTGGAAGTACTAGGAATTTTATAGTAAAAAGTAATTTTAAAAGGTAGATTAGAAAATCAATCAATGAACAGTTCTGCGATTGGATCCATGAACGTGCGCTTAGTAAAAAAACGTGAATGTGATAACGAAAAATAAATTTTGAGCGGGACGAAGTTTGCCGCGTCAGCTAGTTTTTATATAAAAACACTCGATCGCTGAATGAATTCGTTTGTTTCCTTTCTCCCGGCTTCCCCCGATGATTAGTATTAAGTTATAAAAGAACCTTGTACCTGGAGTTAAGAGTTCAGTGTTAGTAAGAGTTGAGTCTTAGTCAGTATGCAGTGTTATTCAGTATTCAGTTTGAATATGTCATTCAGTGTTAAGTATTCATGCGTTTAAATGCAGTAAGAGTTCAGGATGTGAGCAGTATGAAATCAGTATGTGTTCTGGATGTATTGAGTAGTTCTTAAGAGCCCCGGCAGACTGCAGACTTTTGTCGGCCGATAGATCGGTCGGACGACTTAATCAGTATGGAGCGATATGCTATCTCATGATGCACCCTATGCTCTCTGAATCTCTTTTTGATTTTCCCTCACCGTTCTCTTCTCCGTTGTCAAACACAAATTAAATACAGTCTTTCGAGAATATTCGGCCGACAGTTGGCTAGTGTGCGCACTCTTGAACAACCCGACTGTTTGGATGGCTCGGTGTGCGCACTAGCAACCCAACCCGACAATACTATCGGCTGAAAACAGTCTGCAGTGTGCGGGGACTCTAAGACTCGAAAAAGATTCGGGACGAACCGAATTTGTCCGTGAGTTCTCGGACAGTTCTGCGGCAGTGAAGCCGGGGCTAGGCGGTAAAAGCCCCCGGAAGTCCTAATGCAGACGCCGAAGCATCAGAAGGAGCGGTTCCACTGAAGGCCACTTCGATTGTGTCGGTCAAGAGAAAGAAATGCAGTGGGGGAATATTATGTGGTCGGATGAGACGAAGGTAAACCTCGTCTGCTCGGACGGAAAAACTTGGGTCCATCGCCCAATAGGCTGCGCTTACATGGCACAGTATACCACGAATTCTACGCCTTTTTCATGTCCATAATGTCGTGCGTTCTTTCGAAATACCTACGACCTCAGCTAACTAGCGTATCTTCAATTCACGATCGTTCAAAACGAGTCGGTGCACTTGTTTTACGATTTCTGGATTCGTAACCTCGTTTGGCCTTCTCAGGCGTGAAGCATCTGCGGTGCTTGTACGGCCAATTTTAGCTTCACTAAACCACCGATAAACTGAAGAAGATAGTTCAGGAATTTTTCCAGTCAAAAAAACAATGTTTGATCAAAATACGATATTCTTTTTTTCCATTTTCTATACCAATGCTCAGGTAGTGACATTTAAACAATTATAGTTTGTGAACAAATAAACTGAATGTCATAAAATCTCACCCATAAGCTAGTGACAGATGAACCGCTCGAAATGAATCTTGTTCATTTTTAGTGGTGCCATCGGTTGAAAAATCCCGTGACTTTTCAGCCCATGTAGTAATTGAATGGGCCCGTTGCAACTGTGAAGAAAAAAAAACGCCACGATAGCGTTCGCGATGAAAAAACGCAGTGGAATGCATCCACCGACATAAGGAACCAAATTGCTACATATGGCCTTGTATATTGTTCTCGCGACGGCAGAAATAAATCATCAATTATCCAAAAAACCGCGGAAACCATCAGCCCATTTCGGGGTCAACACAAAATTTATGAGAAATAAGTAAGGATAAGTTAGAATCATAAAGCCGATTTATGTTAATGGATACCTATGGTATTGTGTTTTGACGTGGGACTACGTCTAACCGGAATATATGGAGGGTAAAATGAAAACCTAAACACAGAACATGCAGGAAAAAATGAAAGATTTCGAATGCTTATAGCTCGAACATTTCGTACTGGATAGGAGAGATGTTTGCATCTCTTGATAGGGAATATTTCTACGCATCTATCGCAACTAACAAAATGTTGTTTTTCATTGAATAACTGTAAAATATTAGGCGTTATCTAAACGCCCTAACTGCATCGTTTTGATTGGCCCGATTTACGGTTTCCCTAACACAGCCATCAAAACCAAGCAGCCTTGGGGAAATCGGCATTGGAAATACATGAAAGTAGGGGGACTTTTGTTCTCATCGAAAAATGTTCCCTAACACAGACTTTAAAACCAAGCAGCGAAATCGGCATTGCAAACACACGAAAGAGCCTAGAGGCGAGTGAACTGAAAAGTTTAAACCCTCTTAAAGCCAAAAAGAAGAAAAAAAACACACGAAAGTAGGGGGAGCTTTTGTTCCCACCGAACTGTGTTCCCTAATAGAGATTTCTAAACCAAGGTGCCTGGAGAAATCGGTATTTCAAATTCATGCAAGTCGGGGGTATTTTTGTTCCGACTGGAATGTGTTTCCCTAACACAGACTTCAAATCCATGAAGCGTGGGGAAATCGGCATTGCGAATTCATACAAATCGGGGGTATTTTTGTTCCGATTGAAATGTGTTTCCCTAACACAGACTTCAAAACCGAGGTTTCTGGGGAAATCGGCTCTGCAAATAAATGCAAACTGCGAGTACTTTTGTCCTCGCTTGCCTTTGTGCAGAGTGGAATATGTCTGTCCTAACATGATCTTCTAAACTTAGGAACCTGGGAAAATCGTGCAGCCACTAGAAGCAAATGAACTTCCCAGTTTCAAGCAAATTCGAGATTCGAGAAGTATGTACACTTTTGGGATGTAAACTTCAGAGGGAAATGTAAAATAAAATAATCGTTTGATAATTTTTTTTTGTCTTTATTGGAAAGATTTTCAGCCTTAGGCTGGTTCATCAAACGTTTGATAATTCTTCCGTACATATATTTTGTTCTAGTCATCATACCAAACGTAAAAGGTCCGTCATTAAATTTACTTGTAACGAAGAACAATCAATCACAATAAATGAATTGACTTTACACGGCATTTGATCATTTTTTTCACTCACAGAGCAAATATATTGAACTCAATTGAATTTGGAAACTGTTTCATTCAATCAAGAATTTAATCAATACAAACGAATGATTGCTAGGCTAAGGTAGTTCCACGTGAACCTTGCGGTTATATCATAGATATAACCCACTCATTTTTTTTTGACGTAGGACTACGTCTTACATTAAGGGTGCCAAACCAGGAAGCAGGTCATGTTTTTATGAAATAAAGTTAACATTAATAACTATTTTTGCTGCGAACGGATTTTAATGATTTGCATACCAATCGAATCGTAAATTTTCTAAGATTTGTTCTAAATGCTATACATTACAATCCCACTGTTTGTATATGGTTTAAAATGATGAAAATTGCAAGTATTCTCATTTCCCCATACATATGTTCTGTCCATTTGTGTGCTTTCCCGAACAGAGCTGTCAATAACGGGCAACTTATACAGCCGCAAGAATAGAAAAATGAAGGAGGATAGTTGCATAGTAAAATAGCTATCGTTAGCGTATATATATTGCATCTCCTCTGAGGAAAATTCTCAGAATCTTTCTATGCCCGAAACAACAAAGGTCGCTTATTTTGCTCGTTTTGTGTTTTATTTTCCTCTACGAGCTGTGAACGCTATCGAATATTTCACATGAAGTGTGTTTCGATGTTTCATTTTTATCGCTGCAACTGTGTGCATCTGTTAGCGCGTGTTTGATGCTTGTTGAACGGCGATGCACGAAAGATGCCTCTCGTTAAATACTCAGTGCAATGCGTGCATTGACATAAAGAAAGAAATTGCGACATATGACCAATTTGTATATTGTTTTCGCAAAGGCAAGAAAGAATCGTTGCTTCTCGAAATGATTCTATAAAACCACGCAAGCCATTAAACCTTTTCAGGCCCCTCGGAACTTTTTACTAAAGAGTTATTTATGAATTTTCGACGTATTCGCAAATAATATCCGAAATGATAAACCAACAAATTTAAAAAAAAGTTCGCGTAGTCCTAGGACGTAGGACGTAGCGGTCGTGTCTCGGATACAACACCTCGATTTTTTCGTTGTCTTATTCTTATTATTAGTCTTATTCTAAGTCATCTGGAATAGTTGCTTTTCGGCCCACTTCACCCTCATTCCTACATATTGACTGGATGTGTAATTTGTTTGATATAACGAATTATTGCACACAATTTTCTGTTGCATACAACATTCAAGGAAACCAAACTGATAGAAAGAATGCATAATACATGATTTACCTTTGCATTCGCTCGCAAAACATACCCCTTTTATTCGTAAAATTGCTTACTTGTTTTACTATTTTCACCATAGGTATCACAGGTGAAAAAATTGCTGATTGAATTCCCGTCTAATGGTATATATTACAACATATATTGTAATTCGAACTGAGATCCCCTATATAGAAATCAAAGTCGTAGTCCTACGTCAAACACACATAATCACCCAGTATATCGCATTTTAAATGACTCGGAATGTTATTTCTGTCCGAAAAGTATTCTCACTGTAAAATGTTTACTCGGTTGTGTTTATTCCATTATTGGTGTTTGGTTGATTCTAGATTATGTATTGAATAATAATTTCATTATCATTGAATTCCTCCATTTACTTTGTATTCATTTCCGAGCATCGGTTATGATTTGATTTCCGATTGATAGAAATATTGTATGCGAAGGGTGATGTGTAACATTCTAATTAGCTCAAAATCGAAAATTCATAACCAAACAACAATACGCTTCGGCCTCCTCTACCGAATAGTTTCTGCTCAAGCGATTGGCAAATTGCAAATAGTCCAAGCCTACAGGATCGATGCATGCGTTCAGTGATATATTTTCTCAATAATCAATCTGTGCCCGCAGCCTCCAGCGCGTTATCCAGCTCGGTAGATAAACTAACTACATTCCACGGAAGAATGTTCCACGCTGAAGCGCCATTCCGGCTCAATGCGTCCGTCTATCGACTATTTACACTTTCGAATTACCACCAGGATCACCTGACAGAGGTAGCTAAAGGGTGTGTCACATCGAATTGCATCACGGAAAAAACGCTGTAGAAATTCAATTTTTAGGAATTATATCTTCAGCTTTCGCTTATAATCAGATAAGAGTGTATAGATCACGTTGGCCATGCTTTACTGTCAATTTTTCGTAAATTTGGAAAAATGTCGTCGAACGAAAAAGAGCGTCGTGAATTCATCCTGTGCACTCATTTCGAGAATCCGGAGTTGTCACATCGGGACATCGGCAAGATGCTGGGAATCGTCCAATCCACGGTCAGCAGAGTACTAAAACGATACTTTGAAAACCTAACCATCGACCGGAAGGTGAAGAACGGCAAAAATGGATGCTCCGTCAGTGAAAAAGATCACAAGCGCGTAGTTAAGCAGTTTAGACGTGATCCGAGAAGTTCGGTCCGAGATGTCGTCAATAAGCTGAATTTGTCAAGTTCATTCGTCCAGCGGACCAAGCAGCGGGAGGGCCTGCGTACATACAAGGTTCAGAAGGCTCCTAACCGCGACGAAAGACAAAACATGGTGGGGAAGACGCGAGCCCGGAAGCTGTACACCGAAATGCTGACGAAGCCGCATTGCCTGGTAATGGACGACGAAACCTACGTCAAAGCGGACTTTCGTCAGCTGCCGGGCCTGTTGTTCTTCTCCGCAGAGGACAAATTCAGCGTTCCGGAGGAGATTCGCAAGCAGAAACTATCCAAGTTTGCCAAAAAGTACATGGTGAGGCAAGCGATCTGCTCTTGCGGAAAGCGGAGCGCCCCCTTCGTGATGACCGGCACGGTAAACGGGCAGGTTTACCTTAAGGAGTGCCTACAGAAGCGCTTACTACCACTATTGAAGCAGCACGAGGGCCCGACCATCTTCTGGCCGGATCTCGCTTCGTGCCACTATTCAAAGGACGTGTTGGAGTGGTACGAAGCCAACGGGGTCACCTTCGTGCCAAAGGAAATGAACCCGCCCAACGCGCCGGAGCTTCGCCCAATAGAGAAATATTGGGCGATTATGAAGCAGGCCCTCCGGAAGAACCCAAAAGTTGTCAAATCGGAGGCGGACTTCAAGAGAAAATGGATTTCTGTTCAAAAAAAAACTACAACCTGACGTTGTACAGAACCTTATGGACGGGGTAAAGAGGAAGGTGCGAGCATACGGGCTTGGGCTCGAAGTATGAATAAAAAGAAAATGCCAAAAGTTGTTTAATAGTTTTATTTTACTGTCTAAAATTTTCAAAAGGATCGGTCTACTGGGTGAATTTCTACAGCGTTTTTTCCGTGATGCAATTTGATGTGACACACCCTTTAATCCTCGGTGGACGCACCAATGCAATCGTGTGTTCGCCCGTGCAAGTCGTGTATTGCAAGCCATGTTTGTAATTAAAATATCAACATTGCCTTCGTCACCGTTAGCCGACGTTATCTGTTTCGTGTTTCGATGTTACACATGTGATGTTAATCACGGTATCTCGCCTCCGGGAAATCACGGCCAGGCGACCAAGGCGACCATGGGGTCTGCCACGACTTGACTCCGTTGGTTCCCGGCTCGTAAATAATAGGAACCGATGGAAGGTGATGGGAATGCATAATGAGATTTAATTCGCCTCCAATAAATCTTGTCAGGAGCAGGAGCCAATGTCGCCGAGCAGCTGCCGCCACCCCCACCGCCATCCGCCACGAGGATGGTAGCGGTAAAATGTATGCCGAGCTGCACATTTGAGCTATTACTATCCGCTGTTATTGTTAAATATGCACATTTCAAGTCAGAAAGGTCTGGAGCACATTTGTCAGCTGCAGCCGCAGGCTCACCTTGATTTCCTGCTGCGTAAAGGTGGGAATGGTGAATGTTATAAGGATGGGGCTCACTCGAGTGTGGATTAAAAGGACTCATTTCTTTTTTGGTGAGAGCTTTTCCACTGTAGTCTAGGCGCTAATTCCCGCGGTGACTAATTTTGTATGACCTCATTGCCCCAATGCATCAGTGCACGGTTGAAACTTCATTTCCCCAGGCCTGAGCTCGTCACGATTTCCAGCGCACCAGTCTACGCCGAGAAGACGTTCGTAATTTCCCGTTTTTCATTCCTAATTACGGTTTGCGATGGCGGCGCTTTGAAGAAATTGCAACCGGCGGTGCAAATTTGAACAGTCGCGTATATTAGTACTTGAGGGATTCTGAGAGAGAGTGAGAGCTCACATGTGATAATGGGAAAGGGCGCGAACACTTCCCTGCGGATGGGGGGATGTAATTTGATAATCAACCGTGATTGCTAGGGAAGTTTGGCTTCTCGTTCGTAGGAATTTCGAACGATGTGAGTTTCAGCGGAAATTTACCTCCAAAGCGACGAACATGGCTGATTGGTGCGATGGAAGTTTGTTTGAGCTTCCGGGAAATTATAGTGAATGACAAGCGTCACCGCGAACAACTCGTGTTGATATATGTGATTTGTCATCGATGATTGATACATGTCCTAATTAACTGCAAATTGGGATGACGAGCTACGTGTGTTAGATTGTTCAAATTTGACGGAAATTTAATGGAATTATCGCCTTCACAACATACATTACTACACTAAATGTCTCTTCTCTCAACAGCTGAAATGCGCAATAGTAACGAAAATTATCGCAGCAGGAGGAAAAGCGTTGGTGTGTGGCATGCCCAGTTCTGGCAACGCGGGTATCGTCAGTTTAGCGATCAAGTAGGCTGGGCACCCGGCACATCTTCCGCCATCTTATCAGCAGGCAGTCATCGTTCGGCTTCGGGAGGTTTGAGAAGTGACCCTTCAGACGCTCTGCGTTAGAGTTGTGTGTGACAAAAGTTGCACGATTCCCAAGTGCGTTTGGTGTAATTCCCACTGTGTGTATTTGTTTTCATAATTAAAGTTTGTGTGGAAAAGGACAATGGAACCTTCTAGAGAAACAACACAGAATTGCGAGCACTGGAGTTCCCCCGCTGCGACGAAGTCATGAATGGTCAGCTCGGAACTCGCTAACGGAAGACTCCAAATAGCAGAACTGTCTTACCAAGGGAGGCAGGAAGTTTGTCAATAAGTAAATAATACATTCGAAGAGGTATAAATTAAACAGCAGGGTTGGCAGAAATACTTATGTTCCATGTTAAACTGCACAATGAGGAAAATAATTAGTGAATGTAACGATTTTTTTTGGTAAATGCTACCTATCTAGAAATCATTTGCTATCGTACGCACCTGTGTAAGCCCAATATTGGCTACATTTTTCCTGGTGAAAATGCACGTATTAGAATTATATCCTTATTATACAGTAAAAATTGTTAATACGCTCACCAGTATTCAAAGATTTAAGTTTACTCATGTGATCGAGTAAAATATGCTAACCTCTGGTAAGGACATGGGATAGTTGGCAATATGTACAAACAATTTGTACATTCTACTAATATTTGCTATCAAATGTATTTGGTAATTTTCTACCGTGGATTTTTCTAAGTGCAGAAACTTGAATAGAAAAATTGAAACATGTTGCGAGAAACAACGATTTATTTTTAAATCATGCAGGTCAGTACTTTGATTGCTATAGAGTAATAACACAAAATTAATCATGTTTCTATGTTTAGTAGGCGATATTAAAAAAATAGATACTGATGCACATCAGTCTCCTAAATCCATTGCATTGATGCCTTTTACTTCGCAGTAACGCATTGAAACTCAAGATTACGGATCATATATTAATAATGAGCGTTACTCTAAAGATGCACAATGAAAATGATAAGAGTGCGGATCGGGAGCTGTGTAAAAAAGGAAGTAAAAATATCTGCGGATCGGGACGACCGCGCAGAACAAGTACGGGCTCAGGTCGACCCAATGGAGAACAGAACATGATTCGATATTTTGTTAGTTAAACGTCATCAATTAGCTCATACATTCTAAAGGTGGTTCAAATGTTTTATGTGAAGGAAAATACACTGAAACGAAATCCACATGTTTTTTTTCCGTCTTTTTTTATTCGATTCCTTTTTTTCGGAGAAGAGAGAAGATGTGTGGCATGCCCAGTTCTGGCAACGCGGGTATCGTCAGTTTAGCGATCAAGTGGGCTGGGCACCCGGCACATCTTCCGCCATCTTATCAGCAGGCAGTCATCGTTCGCCTTCGGGCAGTCTCTAATTATCCCGCGGACGCTCATGGGCACATAGTTGGGTCAACTATCGAGATCACTCATCATCATTTAAAAGAATAATGTGGCCGTTAACAAAAGCACTTTCTAGTTTTATGTGAACGCGTCCCACCGCGAAGTACGATGTGAAACGATGTACGATGTGTCGCCCCCGCCGTCAT
This sequence comes from Toxorhynchites rutilus septentrionalis, assembly GCF_029784135.1. NCBI lineage: Eukaryota > Metazoa > Arthropoda > Insecta > Diptera > Culicidae > Toxorhynchites > Toxorhynchites rutilus. The sequence continues at coordinate 141,991,569 of NC_073744.1, read as the reverse complement.
TTGCACTACTTCCGCTCTCTAGGGCACCATAGAGAAAAAAAAGTACGATTGGACTGCTTTCCCTGAGTGTCCTCCCAGGAAATGGTTTATGGGTATCGTTGAAAGGTGGAGTGGTTCCCAGTCTCTCCATCGGACACATTCAACAATTGCATGATTTATCCACCCTGCTTCTTCGGTGCAATTGCTGCGCTGCATTACGCGCGGATGAAATATATATTTCAAGAGAACCTCAGATTTTCATTTCTTCCCCCCTTTCGCTTTCTTATCTTGTGAATCAGTATCCGATGAGATTGAAATTTTCGTTTTCCTTATCGCGTTTTTTTTTGTCGCTTCTCGATTCATAATGCGTTCTGCTGGAGATGCTCAGGTTGGTACTGAAGTTGGCTTGTCATTCGGAATGGGAAACCATCCCGTGCTTGCTCCATTGAGAATCCGTCCACTTATGATTCAAGGATGGTTTGTCGTGGATGAACGCTTTTGATGTGCTGAATTCCACTTTCTATTCCTTAGGAATTCAAGAATGATTCTTGATTAGATTTTGTAGGAAGCTAAATATAGTGGATCTCCGATTATCCGCGGAATAGTCTTGCAAGGTCACCGTGGATAACGAAACTCGCGGATAAAGCAATAAAGAACTAAGAATGAGGTGCAGACTCGAAAAAATGATCTCAGCATGAAAAAATTATAGGAGGTTGTGTTGTTCAAGACACGACCGCATTTTTTGACGTAGAACTACACTGTAGTTTAATTCAAGTCGCTTGTTTATAACTGCAGATATTATTTTATAATGCTACGAAAATTTTGAAATAACCATTCTACCAGTTTGATCGCCCTGAAATGTTTTTTTTACTGTAGAATCACATACAAAATTCCAGAACGACATTTACTTTCTTGGTGACTAATGAACGAAATAAACTCTAACTTTTAATCTCCATAACCTCGAAAAGAGTAGCACTGCTTCATTATGATCAAGATTAGCGCAAATACAATCCTAGTTGAAAGCAGTTTTGCGACTGGCACGCAAGCCCAAATAAATCAATAACTTAATATAACTTACAGAATAACTTGGTATTCCCCAAAACATTTTTTGGTGCACAACCTTAATACATGCTTCACCATAGCGTCAGTTCAATGCGTTGATGACAGAAAACAAACAATGTTGAGTGCTTGGCAAAAGGCTAATTACTAATATCCTAGCGTCAATATTTCCCTCCCGCTATCTCCCCTCCTTGTTTATCATAACGACTGCATAATTTGCAACACCAAACAATCGTCAATCATAGGCAATTGTTGCATCGTTACAGGGCCAATACACACGGGAGCAGATACAAATGGGGTTTAAGTGTAGCGAAGATGCACTATTTTTACGTACGGGTTATGAAGCACGCACGTACGAACACAATTATCCATATATCGATGGCTTGAAGCAACTAAATATACACCCACTTATCTCCGTTTTGCGCTCTTCTCAACAGAAGCCCTTTCTGTTAATATTGCCAGTCTAGATTAGCTTAGGCATAATCCATTGCGGAGAGAGTTTTCCTACCGTCATGCGAAACCAAATCTCTGAGAAAATTCCAGAACATTTATTTTCTTGGTGAGCTGACGATAGTCTAGCTTGGCGTCTGTTTGATGCAATGATTGCAATGCTAGAGACATCAGCGAGTGAGTAATCTGGTCGCGTCCACAGCTCAATCCGAAACGAAGACATGTGATGACAAAAAACCAAGGAAGAACAAGCAATAGTCATTGCTTTGAATACAGAACGATACTGAAAGTTTGCCTTCCTTCCTTACTTGAAACATTAAACTCCTTCAGTTCATTCGTCTCTAACCTTCAAAAAAGCCCTTGAAAAACTTTACTTTATCCATCATATTACTCCTCCACCCCCATTGCCTTGAGAAAGGCATTCGATCTCTCGCCGTCCAGTTCGTCCAGCTCCAACGTCCAGCAACGATGTCTTTCAGTCGATTTCCTCGCGAAGAATGAAAGTTTGCCTCAGCGAGATCCTCTGTTTATACTCTAGGCAAATATTCCCCTTCGTTCTTCTTCTTTTCCTTTGTTCACGGAGACTTTACATCTTACGATTTCCCCTTCGTTACTCGTCGATAAGTTGCTCGTTGTTGACAGCTTTGTTGGGGAAAGCACACAAACGGACAAAACAAATGTATGAGGAAATGGGAATGCTTCCAATTTTCATCAATTTAAACCATATACAGACTATGGGATTGTAATGTATAGCATATCAAACAAATCTTAGGGAATTTCCGGAAGATCCGTTTGCGGCAAAAATAGTTCTTAACGTTAACATTATTTCATAAAAACGTGACCTGTTTTCTGATTTGGCACCCTTGATGAAAGACGTAGTCCTACGTCAAAAATTGAATCCGAGACACAACCGCTTAGGGCGTAGGACTACGCAATCTTTTGTTTCATTTCTATACTGGGGTGTAAGTTCAATGTTTCGAAAATGAAAGCGTTATGCGAGCAACGAGATTTTGAGCGTTAATGCCTCCTAAACAACTGAACGAAACGGTATGATAAACTTCATTCGAAAGATAAAATGTCTACGCGTTATATGCTTGTCACTTTTGACGTAGAACTATGTCTTTCAGAAAGGGTGCCAAATCAGAAAACAGATCAGGTTTTTATGAAATAAAATTAACGTTAATAACTATTTTCACTGTGAACGCACTCTCATGGTATGCATACCAATCGAATCGGAAATTCTCTAAGATTTGATTGATATGTTATACATTACTATTCGCTAATCTCTAAATGGTTTAAATTTATGAAAATTGGAAGAACTTCCTTTTATCCCATACATTTGTTCGGCCGATTTGAGTGCTAACCCTACCCGTATTTCGAATGCTTATAAATCGAACATTTCTTAACCGATCGGAAAGATGTTTGCATCAATTGTTAGAAAATATTTCTACGCGTCTATCACAATTAATAAAATGTTATTTTTCATGAGATGAACCATTGGATAACTGTAAAATGTCAAGCGTTACCTAAACGCTCTAACTGCGAAGTTTTGATTGGCCCGATTTACTGTTTCTCCAACACAGGCTTCAAAATCGATGTACCTGAGGAAATCCGCTTTGCAAATATATGCAAGTCAGGGGTATTTTTGTTCCCACCGAGCTGTGTTTCCGTAACACGGACTTCAAAATTAATGTGCCTTGGGAATCCGCTTTGCAAAAACATGCAAGTCGGGAGTATTTTTTGGTGTTGAGTACTTTTGTACTCACTTGTCGTTGTGCAGACCGAAATATTTCCCTAAGACGTACTTTTAAACTGAGAAGCCTGGGAAAATCGTCATTTCAGACACTAGAGGAGAATGAACTTTCGCGGTTCGAGAACTACGTAAACATGAGATGTGCAATAATTTCAGAGGGAAATGTAAAATACAATAATCGTTCATCATATCAAACGTAGAAGGACGTTCATCAAATATACTTGTAACGAAGAACATGATCTATAGGTATACACTGCATTTATTTACACACTGCATTTATTTAGATACAACGTATATTTCATGGAAGTATGCTTTCAAATCCCCGTAGGAAAACTTTACTATGGCATGTTGCGGGGATCGATTCCACCTCAAACGTGTTACCGTCGAAATACGGAACAATTCAATGTTACCGTTGTAGAATTTTGTGCTTGTTTTTTTTTTGTGGGAAATTTGTTTTTTTTGTGACTGGTCTAAATGACGATTGTCGTTAAATGTAATTTTTTTGCCAATAAAAATTGTACCCACTAACTCAAGCCCACTGTGCCGCAAAACGGGGTAACGCTTGGGTGAATTATCAATCCCGCCTAGCTGTCACTGTCAGTGCCTCTGACAGTAACCGGAAACAGGAAGGATGGAAGAACAGAGGGAAAGGAGGAGAAGAACGGAAAACGAGGAGGGGAGAGGAAGTTTAAAAGGAAAGCGAAAACGATTGGATCGAGCATTGAGGTCCAAGATATAAAGATATATAGACGTGAGTTGAGGAAAGGAAAGTTTGGAGACAGTGGCCAGCAGTTAAGCCAAAGTACGCGAAGAATCGGAGAACGAATACTGGAGCGTTTCTTCACCGGTACCATCTGACGAGGCGAGGCCCAACGATTAACGGTGCAGAAGAGCGAGGGCAACACCCTTGGGACAACTGTGCTGAGGCAGAGCAATATCCGCCATTTGGGATTCATCTACAAAACGAGGCAGCATCATCCCGCTCTTTGGAGAAACCAACCATCGCTGGGACCTTGTGAAAAAGCGACGGTATTGGCCGTGAGATACAGCTGAAAGTGGAGTCAATTGTTCAATTGTCCGTCTGGAATACGCGCGTCTTGTGTGAGTCCTCCCGAGCTCGGAAGCCGACCCTGAGACGGTACAGGTGAGCTAGCTGGACAAGGTACCGAGCAAAAGGTTACTTTCAAGGGGAATGTAGGAGCAAAAGTGTTTATAGTTTGTGATCGATATTGAAGTAGGAATGAGAAATTCTGGCGCGGGTTGGCAGCGCTGTTCAATCAAAAACGTAATATATTAATATATTATATATCTAATATGTAAATCTACAGTCTGGTAGCGATATCCATATTATTCTCTATCAGTTTATCAGGCCAGGCCTACCAGTTTGAAATTGTTCGAATTTCAAATGAAAATTTTTAACTGAGTAACAATAAAAAATAAACTGAAAAGTCATTTTATGCTTTCTAAAATTATATTCGAAGTGGTAAACGAGTGGATTGCATAATATGATTTCGTAGTTCTACGTCGAAAATGCGGTCGTGTCCTAGATACAACCCCTTACAATTTTTTCCTAAATATTCCGGCCTTCATAAGTTATACTCCCTGAATATAAGATCATCAAAATGTTTGCCAACATCGAAACCAATAGACGCATCCCTACTTTCGCAGCTCTAAGCATTCAAGACAAGCGATCCAGCGTAGAGGACACTTGATACGGGCAGCACTGCAGCACTTTTTCCCAACCCCCAGGGGAGTTCCAGTTCCAGATTTTATGATGTCGTGTGGCAAAAGAACTGACAAACTCAAACAAAATGATAACCAGCGGAAGGAACAGAGGAAAATCCCGCAAAACGACGATAACAATAATTGATCTTAAAATTATGCTGCAAAAATTTACTGCCAGCACGAAAAAGCGCACACGTGAAGTGCAATTCAGGAAAGCGGACGACGACTGCCCACACCGAACAGGTTATGAGATTTGATTCTTGCGGGCTTTCATTTCAGAACTTTTATTTTCCGAGAATTCTGTTTCCGTTGTTGTATATTATTCTTGACACCCACCACATCTCCGCCATCTTGTGCACGATGATTGCGCGTAGGCGAACGTTTCCTCCTGGCGTACCGTTCCAAGCGTTGGCCAGATCCAGCTAATCTTTTTCGCTAATTTCAACAAACAAGCATCAAAGCGCCATCGCCATCGTTACCGAGCTCCGCAAATACGATCATTATTGTGCGAAACGATTCGTTTGCAGTTTTCGCCGCGAGATTTGTTTAACACCCCCGAGCGAGCGAGCGACTAATCCCCGGGCGGCAATTCGCCAAGAAATTAAAATAATTAAAATCATGGCTCATTATGGCTGCCCATCAGAAAGTTCTGAGTTGCTGATGGCAGCAAGAATCTTTAAACGTTTAAAAGCTTGTGCAAATGTAATTGTGTGCAATTTTCGGAATCAAATCCCGAACGATGGTCATCCAGGTGGCAGAGGTTGACGGGATGACAGACACGTCACGTTGATGCTCGCATGTTCGAACGAAGGCTAGGAGCGCTGGACTCCAATGGAGGATATTATGCGAAAGGAAATTAACTTCATAATTCATAACGATCCGCTTAAATACGCTCGTTCCGCAGAAAGTATATTTTTTATCTGCAGCCAGAGGTGGATTATTTTCACTCTCTCTTTCGTTCGTTACTGAGCACAGAAATGAAGTGAGTTTGCATCAAAAGCTGGATCAGTTCAATGATAAATTAATGTATTTCTGTCTGGAATATGAAGAGCGTATTCGAGATTTATAAACGAAAACTGCACGTATTTTACCGATTTTTTTCCAGAAAAATTTAATACCATAATCATTTGGTAACGTTTTGTCATGAAATTAATCAAACGTATTGATGAAAACAAAATTAAATTTTTGGATGATTTGATAAAATTTGGAAACTTTTTCATATAACGTAATCAATAACCATCTATAAATTACGGTTCCCTAATCCGTGAATGGTTCAAATTAATTAGAATTCAAAGCCATACAAGTCTGCCATACAAATGAAACACAAATTTCTGAATTACTCGAGAATTATTCAAGAAAATGGAACCAAATTAAGCATATTAATGTTTTAGGGTACAATAAATGTTTTTATGATAGTTAGACTCCCCCCTCCCTCTCTAAGGGGAACTGCCATACAAATGAAACACAAATTTCTGCATTACTCGAGAATTATTCAAGCAAATGAAATGAAATTAGGCATATTGAGGTTTTAGGGTGCAATAAATGTTTCTATTGTGGTTATACTCTCCACGCCCTTCTCTAAGGGGGAGCTGCCATACAAATGAAACACAAATTTCTGCATAACTCGAAAACTAATCAAGTGAATGAAATCAAACTAAGCATATGGAGGTTTTAGGGTGCAATAAATGTTTCTATGGTGGTTAGACTCTCCACCCCCTTCTCTAAGGGGGAGCTGCCATACAAATGAAACACAAATTTCTGCATAACTCGAAAACTTATCAAGTAAATGGAACCAAATTAAGCATATGGAGGTTTTAGGGTGCAATAAATGTTTCTATGGTGGTTAGACTCTCCACCCCCCTCTCTAAGGGGGGGCTGCCATACAAATGAAACACACATTTCTGCATAACTCGAAAACTAATCAAGTGAATGAAATCAAACTAAGCATATGGAGGTTTTAGGGTGCAATAAATGTTTCTATGGTGGTTAGACTCTCCACCCCCTTCTCTAAGGGGGAGCTGCCATACAAATGAAACACAAATTTCTGCATAACTCGAAAACTAATCAAGTAAATGGAACCAAACTAAGTATATGGAGATTTTAGGGTGCAATAAATGTTTCTATGGTGGTTAGATTCTCCACCCCCTTCTCTAAGAGGGGGCTGCTATACAAATGAAACACAAATTTCTGCATTACTCGAGAATCATTCAAGCAAATGAAACCAAATAAGGCATATTAAGGTTTAAGGGTGCAATAAATGTTTCTATGGTGGTTAGACTCTCCACCCCCCTCTCTAAGGGGGGGCTGCCATACAAATGAAACACACATTTCTGCATAACTCGAGAATTATTCAAGAAAATGGAACCAAATTAAGCATATTAATGTTTTAGGGTACAATAAATGTTTTTATGATAGTTAGACTCCCCCCTCCCTCTCTAAGGGGAACTGCCATACAAATGAAACACAAATTTCTGCATTACTCGAGAATTATTCAAGCAAATGAAATGAAATTAGGCATATTGAGGTTTTAGGGTGCAATAAATGTTTCTATTGTGGTTATACTCTCCACGCCCTTCTCTAAGGGGGAGCTGCCATACAAATGAAACACAAATTTCTGCATAACTCGAAAACTAATCAAGTGAATGAAATCAAACTAAGCATATGGAGGTTTTAGGGTGCAATAAATGTTTCTATGGTGGTTAGACTCTCCACCCCCTTCTCTAAGGGGGAGCTGCCATACAAATGAAACACAAATTTCTGCATAACTCGAAAACTTATCAAGTAAATGGAACCAAATTAAGCATATGGAGGTTTTAGGGTGCAATAAATGTTTCTATGGTGGTTAGACTCTCCACCCCCCTCTCTAAGGGGGGGCTGCCATACAAATGAAACACACATTTCTGCATAACTCGAAAACTAATCAAGTGAATGAAATCAAACTAAGCATATGGAGGTTTTAGGGTGCAATAAATGTTTCTATGGTGGTTAGACTCTCCACCCCCTTCTCTAAGGGGGAGCTGCCATACAAATGAAACACAAATTTCTGCATAACTCGAAAACTTATCAAGTAAATGGAACCAAATTAAGCATATGGAGGTTTTAGGGTGCAATAAATGTTTCTATTGTGGTTATACTCTCCACGCCCTTCTCTAAGGGGGAGCTGCCATACAAATGAAACACAAATTTCTGCATAACTCGAAAACTAATCAAGTGAATGAAATCAAACTAAGCATATGGAGGTTTTAGGGTGCAATAAATGTTTCTATGGTGGTTAGACTCTCCACCCCCTTCTCTAAGGGGGAGCTGCCATACAAATGAAACACAAATTTCTGCATAACTCGAAAACTTATCAAGTAAATGGAACCAAATTAAGCATATGGAGGTTTTAGGGTGCAATAAATGTTTCTATGGTGGTTAGACTCTCCACCCCCCTCTCTAAGGGGGGGCTGCCATACAAATGAAACACACATTTCTGCATAACTCGAAAACTAATCAAGTGAATGAAATCAAACTAAGCATATGGAGGTTTTAGGGTGCAATAAATGTTTCTATGGTGGTTAGACTCTCCACCCCCTTCTCTAAGGGGGAGCTGCCATACAAATGAAACACAAATTTCTGCATAACTCGAAAACTAATCAAGTAAATGGAACCAAACTAAGTATATGGAGATTTTAGGGTGCAATAAATGTTTCTATGGTGGTTAGATTCTCCACCCCCTTCTCTAAGAGGGGGCTGCTATACAAATGAAACACAAATTTCTGCATTACTCGAGAATCATTCAAGCAAATGAAACCAAATAAGGCATATTAAGGTTTAAGGGTGCAATAAATGTTTCTATGGTGGTTAGACTCTCCACCCCCCTCTCTAAGGGGGGGCTGCCATACAAATGAAACACACATTTCTGCATAACTCGAAAACTAATCAAGTGAATGAAATCAAACTAAGCATATGGAGGTTTTAGGGTGCAATAAATGTTTCTATGGTGGTTAGACTCTCCACCCCCTTCTCTAAGGGGGAGCTGCCATACAAATGAAACACAAATTTCTGCATAACTCGAAAACTAATCAAGCAAATGGAACCAAACTAAGTATATGGAGATTTTAGGGTGCAATAAATGTTTCTATGGTGGTTAGATTCTCCACCCCCTTCTCTAAGAGGGGGCTGCTATACAAATGAAACACAAATTTCTGCATTACTCGAGAGTTATTCAAGCAAATGAAACCAAATTAGGCATATTAAGACTTTAGGGTGCAATAAATGTTTCTATAGTGGTTACCCCCACCCCCCTCTCTAAGGGGGGGCTGCCATAGAAATGAAACACAAATTTCTGCATAACTCGAAAACTTATCAAGTAAATGGAACCAAATTAAGCATATGGAGGTTTTAGGGTGCAATAAATGTTTCTATGGTGGTTAGACTCTCCCCCCCCTTCTCTAAGGGGGAGCTGCCATACAAATGAAACACAAATTTCTGCATAACTCGAAAACTAATCAAGTAAATGGAACCAAACTAAGTATATGGAGGTTTTAGGGTTCAATAAATGTTTCTATGGTGGTTAGACTCTCCACCCCCTCTCTAACGGGGGGCTGCCATACAAATGAAACACAAATTTCTGCATTACTCGAGAATCATTCAAGCAAATGGAACCAAATTAGGCATATTAAGGTTTAAGGGTGCAATAAATGTTTCTATGGTGGTTAGACTCTCCACCCCCCTCTCTAAGGGGGGGCTGCCATACAAATTAAACACAAATTTCTGCATTACTCGAGAATTATTCAAGCAAATGAAACCAAATTAGGCATATTAAGACTTTAGGGTGCAATAAATGTTTCTATAGTGGTTACCCCCACCCCCCTCTCTAAGGGGGGGCTGCCATAGAAATGAAACACAAATTTCTGCATTACTCGAGAATTAATCAAGCAGACGAAACCAAATTTGGCATGTGGAGGTTTTAAGATGCAATAAATATTTCTATGGTAGTTAGACTCTCCACCCTCCTCTTTAGGGGGGGATGGCTGCCACAAAATTGAAACACAAATTTCTGCATTACTCGAGAACTAATCAAGCAGACGAAACCAAATTTTACATGTGGAGGGTGCAATAAATGTTTTTACGGTGGTTAGATACTCCTCTCTCTTCTTTAAGGGTGGGCTGTCATACAAATGAAACACAAATTTCTGCATAACTAATTACTTTTCAATGGTTTCATTCATCAATTGAAATCCCAAAAAAACAATTACTTTTTAATGGTTTCATTCATTAATTGAAATTTAATCCCTCTCCTGATCACTGATTGATCTAAAATTTTAAACATACCTTTAATTCTACTGCCATTATATAATTGCATATTCCATGATCTTGAAAAATTCAATTTGGCCGCCGGTGAAAAATGGTTGAATGGATTGACTTGGACAATACACTACATTATGAACAACATAACTTCGAAAAGGTCGCCGCCACAAAATGGTCGACTATGTATTTTTTGCAATCCCCTCAATATCGGTATCAAATGAAATGATTTGACTAATAGAATACAGTACATCATGAAAATATTCCGAAGAGAATTAGGTGAAAAATAAACGTTGGATTTCCTTCATCCACAGTTAGTTGTTTCATCATTTACCATACGATTTTATTTTAGTCTCATCATTGCCCTAGATTAATGCAGGAACGGATGTGATAGCTACTAACTGCTACTTGCATAATTATTCTCTAGCTTTTAGTACAATAAACCGAATAACTTAAAAAGTTTTTTTTACTTATTTTATTTTCTACTTTTTAGTTAATTATCTGTATCATTAGTATACTTCTCTACAATAAAATCATTCAACTTTGTTTTTTAATTTTTATTTCTTACCTAACTTTCTTCGGAATATTTTGATGATGTACTGTATTCTATTAGTCAAATCAGTTCATTTGATACCAATATTGTAGTGTGTTCTCCATGTCGAGCCATTCAGCCATTTTTTACCGACAGGCAAATTTAATTTTTCAAGATCATGGAATATGCAGTTTTATAATGGCAGTAGAATCAAAAACATACCTTTAATTCTACTGCCAAATTTCAGATCAATCAGTAATCAAGAGAGGGGTTAAATTTCAATTAATGTGGGACAATCCTACAAGCACTCAAACATACATACAAACAGAACAAGCTGAATGAAACCATTAAAAAGTAATTGATATTTGGGAACAGCGAATAACTTGGATTTGGATTTTTCATGACCTACTGTGTTCTACCAGTCGAACACTTTCATTTGATACCAATATTGATGAGGCTTTGAAAAAAAAATATGGCGTCATTTTGTGGTAGTGGCCGCCATCTTCGATTTGCATTTTTCATAAATAACTGTGTTCTACTAGTCAAGCCCTTTCATTTGATACCCATATTGGTGGGATGATGATAGAAATATGTATGACGCCATTTTGTGGTGGCGGCCATTTTGTATTTGCATTTTTCATGAATAACTGTGTCTACTAGTCAAGCCCTTTCATTTGATACCCATATTGGCTATACAATATGAAATTATTATACAAATTATTCAAAATTTCTGAAAATCAAAAATAAAATACTCCGGATAATCGAGTCTAAAATTCCGGATAATCGAATCCAGGATAATCGAGTCCGACCTGTAGTACTAGTTTGACTTGGGAAAAATCATTTTCATTCATAATTTTTATTTAGAAAGTGTGTTCATTTCTTCTGCAAACCCATATTGTCATGCCTACTCCCTCATTTCATAATACGAAGCTCAATGCCGTCAACGCGGATGAAAGAATCAGCGAAGTATAATATACCACTGGTATGAATAAATCGTTCGCTCGAAATGCATATGCAGTGTTCGTTCTACGGACAATGTGCAGGCCTTACAATTTCACTTCAATTGACACATCGTCACCAGGTATGGGTAAAATCGCATCGAAATTCGTTCAACAACACCCATTCACAGGTAAAACTCACCCTTGTATTCTCCGTTTATGCTTCACTTTATTTGAGACAGAAAACATTCACCTATCCTCTTCGCAAAGTTCATTCTCGATTTGAACGGAAAAATACTGTCTCGATTCCGCTCATCTATTCTCAGAGAATTTCGCATTCCCTCATTTGCCTCTCGGAATGACGTTAGATGGTGAGAGAATCAAATTGGAAACTTTTGCTTGAGCCAGCGAGTGTCTCTGTAAAATCATTCGTTTTTTCACTCAAATGGCAATCATTGAGCCTCGATCGCGGCAGTTAAATATAGGTAGATAGTTGAAATCAGGTTGTTTCCTGTGCACTATTGCAATGACATTCTCTGTTTCTAGTATGAAACGATCTAAGTCAACGCAAGTTATTGGTGAGCGGGAAGGTGGAGTCATGTGCACTCGAATGCTGACAAGGAAAAGAGTACAAGGGAAAATAAAATCATACATACACGCAGATTCAGTCTATTTTGACTCAATTGTTATTTTTTTTTTTGACGTGGGACTACGTCTAACCGGAGTATATGGGGGGTAAAATGAAAACCTAAACGCAGAACATGCAGGAAAAAATGAAAGATTCCGAATGCATTTATTACTGGATCGGAAAGATGTTTGCATCAATTGATAGGGAATATTTCTACGCTTCTATCGCAATCAATAAAATGTTATTTTTCATTAGATAAACAACTGAATAACAGTAAAATGTAAAGCGTTATTTAAACGCCCTAACTGCCTCATTTTGATTGGCCCGATCTACGGTTTCCCTAACAGAGCCATCAAAACCAAGCAGCCTTGGGGAAATCGGCATTGCAAATACATGAAAGTTTAGTTCCGACTGAAATGTGTTTCCCTAACACAGACTTCAAATACATGGAGCTTAGGGAAATTGGCATTGTAAATACATGCAAGTCGGGGGTGTTTTTGTTCCGACTGAAATATGTTTCCCTAAAGGCTGATTTAGACGATGCCAGTCAGCGCTCTAGTTGAGGTATCCAGTGAACAGAGAACAGACATTCTGTTCAAGTTAGAGGCCAATTACTTGTTCGATACTGGTACAAGTAACTTGGACAGAGTGTCTGTTCTCTGTTCACTGGATACCTCAACTAGAGCGCTGACTGGCATCGTCTAAATCAGCCTTAACACAGACTTCAATACATGGAGCTTAGGGAAATTGGCATTGTAAATACATGCAAGTCGGGGGTGTTTTTGTTCCGACTGAAATATGTTTCCCTAACACAGGCATCAAATCCAAAGAGCGTGGAGAAATCGGCATTGCAAATACATGAAAGTCGAGGTTATTTTTGTTCCGACTGAAATGTGTTTCCCCAACACAGACTTTAGAACCAAGGTGTCTGAGGAAATTGGCATTGCAAATTCATGCAACTCGAGGACATCTTGTTCCGACTGAAATGTGTTTGACACACAGACTTCAAAACCAAGATGTCTGGGGAAATCGGCTCTGCAAATAAATGCAAACTGCGAGTACTTTTGTACTCGCTTGCCTTTGTGCAAACTAGAATATGTTTCCTTAAAACGGTCTCCCGGGGTACTTCTGCACTCGCATGTTTTTTTTTGCACTCCGAAAAGTGTTTTCCTAACACGGATTACAAAAGCGGGTACGAACACCACGCTTTAGCTCGGTTATTCAAGATTGCATTGAAGGATATGCCTTCGTAGCTTTTGCTCACTGAATTCCTGCGCATGCCATTTGATGATCAGGCAAGATGTTGATAACCAATTGGTGCGATGACGCCTATTGATTAAACAATATACGTTCGACATACATGTCAAAATCGAAACTGAGTGCATGAAGTTCATAAAATCAAGCAAATTCGCGGTTCGAGAAGTACGTACACTTGAGAGATGTAAACTTCGAAAGGAAACGTAAAATAAAATAATCGTTTAATAATTCTTCCGTTTACATATTTTGGTAGTCATAGGCATCATATAAAACGTAAAAGGACGTTCATCAAATTTATTTGTAATGAAGAACATAATCTATCACAATGCATTAATTGAACTTATATGGAATTATACAATCTTTTTACTCACAAAGGAAATATATTGAATTCAATTGAATTCGGGAATTATTTCATTCAATCAAAAATTTAATTAATACAAACAAATGATTGCTACGCTAAGGTAGTCCCACGTCAACCTTGCGGTTATATCATAGATATAACCCACCCATTTTTTATTTAAATCGTTTATTTTTACAGGCTCAGTTACATAGGTTTAAAGGAGCCGAACTCCTTACTGTATTGTTACTAGTATATATACATTTTTCCTTAATTCTAATGTTAATAATATAGGAAACCGATTACTCGCGGACGACTCGAGTTTAGAAGGGTAACATATTTTCTTCAGGAAAAGGAGGGGATATGAGGATATGTTGACAATGATCACACTCACACTCTCAATCACACTCATCACACTCAATTCTTAAACCTATCTTATATCTAATATGTATTTAAATTTCATCTTATTCTTAAGAAGGGATCCGATCTCTCACAAAGGAAAAGGAAAAGGAAAAACTAAGGGTATAAGGACAATCACACACGAAGATCGATAGCTTTAAGGAATACATATATTTGGGACATGTAATCAAGGTCTAACCGAGCCAACACGTCTCTCACCGGCACCATGGGCTGCCTTCCTCGGGCCCGAAAGGTGACTACTAAATTCGATCTGGCGACAAGATACAGCTCGCACGACCAAACAACGTGCTCGATGTCGTGGTAACCTTGGCCACAAACACAAAGATTGATGTCGGCAAGATTAATACGAAAGAGTAGCGCATCTAACGAACAGTGATTGGACATGAGTCGGGAGAAGGTGCGAATAAAGTCCCGACTCAAGTCCAGACTTTTAAACCATGGTTTGAGGCTAACCTTAGGGATAATCGAGTGGAGCCACCGGCCCAATTCATCTTCGTTCCATTTGCGTTGCCAGTTAACTTTGGTATTTTTGCGGACTAAAGAATAAAATTCATTGAAGGCGATTTGACGCTGATAAATATCGCCTTCAAATGCACCTACCTTTGCTAATGAGTCAGCCCTCTCATTACCCGGAATTGAGCAATGTGAAGGGACTCAGACAAAGGTAATGACATAACAGCGTCTGGATAAAGCACTCAAAATTTCTCGTATTCTCTCAAGGAAGTACGGCGAGTGCTTTTCCGGCCTCACTGAACGGATAGCTTCGACAGAGCTAAGACTATCCGTTACAATGTAATAGTGTTCAACAGGTCGTGAGGCGACGCTGTCCAGCGCCCAGTGTATCGCTGCCAATTCAGCAATATACACTGAGCAAGGATTCTGAAGACTGTGTGAGGTGCTAAAAAATTCGTTGAACACTCCAAATCCTGTGGACTCGTTCATAGAGGACCCATCAGTAAAGTACATATTATCACAATTGATATCCCCATACTTTGCATCGAAGATCGTTGGAATGATCCTCGATCGAAGATAATCTGATGTTCCATGGATATCCTGCTTCATGGACAGATCAAAATGCACAGAGGAATTGATGTAGTCAGGAAAACAAACACGGTTGGAAATATACGAAGAAGGATCAACCTGCATGGAGATGAATTCATGATATGAAGTCATGAATCCAGAATGAAAATTAGCCCGATCAGCTGTTCAAAATTTCCGATCACCAATGGGTTCATAACCTTACACCGGATGAGGAACCGAAGAGATAATAAATTGAAGCGATCTTTTAGTGGGAGTAAGCCTGCCAAAACCTCGAGACTCATGGTATGCGTTGAGGACATACATCCCAACGCAATACGGAGACAAAGATACTGAATTCGCTCGAGTTTAATTAGGTGTGTTTTGGCAGCTGATTGAAAACAGAAACTGGCATACTCCATCACTGAGAGAATAGTTGTTCGATACAACATAATACGATCTTCGGGATGGGCTCCCCACCAGGTGCCGGTAATTGTACGGAGAAAGTTTATTCTTTGTTGACATTTTTTACTCAGATACCTAATATGGACCCCCCCAAGTACATTTGGAGTCGAACCAGACCCCAAGATACTTGAATGACATAGCATGAGTGATCGGTTTACCCAAAAGTTGAAGCTTTGGTTTTGCTGGTCTATGCTTCCTAGAAAAAACCACCATCTCTGTTTTCTCCGTGGAGAATTCGATCCCTAGCCCAATGGCCCAGGTTGAAAAATTGTTCAAAGTATCTTGTAAGGGTTCTTGCAGGTCGGATTCTTTTGATCCTACGACAGACACTACTCCATCATCTGCAAGTTGTCTTAAGCTGCAATTTTGTGTAAGGCAATTGTCAATGTCGCTTACATAGAAGTTGTACAAAAGGGAGCTTAAACAGGAGCCCTGAGGGAGGCCCATGTAAGAGACCCGACTTACTGCCGAATCTCCGTGAGAAAAGTTCAAATGTTTCTCACAAAGCAAGTTATATAACATATTATTCAACAGAGGCGGTAGACCCCGAGAGTGTAATTTGTCTGACAAAACATCTATTGAAACAGAATCAAAGGCCCCCTTTATGTTCAAGAATACTGAAGCCATTTGTTTTTTTTCGGCGTAAGCCATTTGAATTTCTGAAGAAAGCAACGCAAGACAATCATTCGTCCCCTTGCCCCTGCGGAACCCATATTGTGTATCTGAGAGTAAGCCATTCGTTTCAACCCAACGATCAAGGCGAAACAAGATCATTTTCTCCAACAATTTCCGTATACAAGACAGCATTGCTATTGGGCGGTACGAATTGAAGTCGGACGCGGGTTTTCCGGGTTTTTGAATAGCTATAATTCGCACTTGTCTCCAATCATCTGGAACAATATTATGCTCCAGAAACCGATTGAATAAATTCAACAAGCGATGTTTCGTCACATCAGGGAGGTGTTTCAACAAGTTGAACTTAATTCTATCCGTTCCTGGAGCCGAATTGTTACAAGAAAGGAGAGCAAGAGAGAATTCTACCATCGAAAACTCGGAATCAAGATCGCACCTATCTTGTGGTATATCTCGAACAATTTTTTACACAGGAACGGAATCGGGACAAACTTTCCGAGCAAATTTAAAAATCCATCGATGTGAATATTCTTCGCTTTCATTCGATGAAGAGCGATTTCTCATGTTTCGAGCCACTTTCCATAATTTTTTCATTGACGTTTCTCGTGACAAACCTCCAACGAAAGTTCGCCAATAAGCACGTTTTTTCCCTTTGATCAAGTTTTTAAATTGATTTTCAAGGTCCAAATACGTTTGAAAATTCTCAATGGTTCCACGTTTTCGAAAAGCTTTAAATGCGTTCGATTTATCCTGATAAAGCTTGGAACATTGGCTATCCCACCATGGATTGGGAGGCCTTCGACGAATAGTGGAGCCTGGGATGGGTTTCGTTTGAGCGCGAACCGCGCTGTCATAGATCAAACGAGAAAGGAAGTTATACTCCTCCAATGGAGGCAAACCATCTCTGGAATTGATGGCTAGAGCAATCGCGTCCGCATATTTTTTCCAGTCAATGTGTCTTGTGAGGTCATATGCCATGTTTATAGATTCAGAAGAATTCGACCCAATGGTGATGGAAATTTTGATTGGCAAGTGGTCACTACCGTTGGGGTTCTGGATTACATTCCACTTGCAATCTAACGATAATGAATTCGAGCAAAGCGTGAGGTCAAGAGCACTTGGGTTAGCAGGAGGTTTAGGTACACGTGTTGTTTCCCCAGTGTTCAAAACGGTCATATTGAAGCTGTTACAAAGGTCATATATCAACGATGAACGATTGTCGTCGTACTGTTCCCCCCAGGCAGTTCCGTGAGAGTTGAAGTCTCCCAAGATCAATCGTGGCTCAGGAAGGAGTGAGCACATGTCAACAAGTTGTTTGCGGCTAACCGCAGCTCTCGGAGGCCAATACAAGCTGACAATACAGAGGTCTTTGCCTCTGATGTTTGCATGACAAGCAACAGCTTCGATCCCTCCAATAGGTGGAAGTTCAATTCTAAAAAATGGGTGGCACTTATTAATCCCCAATAGTACCCCTCCGTATCTGTCATCGCGGTCCAAGCGTATTATATTAAAATCGTGGAAAGAGAGATCATTTTGAGAAGAGAGCCAGGTTACGGACAGAGCAAAAACATCACAATTGAATTTATGAATTAGAAATTTGAAAGCATCCAATTTAGGGATAAGACTACGACAATTCCACTGTAAAACAGTGATATCTCCGACCTCTCTATTTGAATTAGACATCAAGAGAGATAATCATTGCAAGGAGGGGCCATGTTTGCATCAATTGCTGCAAAATTGTCTTTAACACTGGAAGTATTGAGATGACAATGGTTCTGATGGAGTCGGAAACGTTAAAACACGTGAAGATTTGAACCACAAGGTCAGTCAACTTCACAAATCCCGATTGGGAAGTTGAACTGGACGGAAAAACAGGGACAGTTGGGGTTTTTAATGTCCCCTCGAGTGCTGGGCCGTTCAAAGGTGAACCATTCCCACGGAAACCAGGAGGAACCTGATTTTGCTTGTCCGCTGCACTCGATTTTTTAGACATGCTAACAGGGGGTATAACCGGTGGGGCTTGTGCTTGAACTTTGGGAGTGGTCACATTTTTGCACCGGGGATTCCCTTGGAAAATGAACGGTGTGCCCCCGTTAGCTGTGTCCGCTTCTACTTCGTCAACGGGCAACGTGGCGAAGACATTTTGAATGTTGATTGATTGTTGTTGGGCCAGTGGAGAAGCGCCCTTTAAAATATCCGTAAAAGTGCGTTTTGAGCGTTCCTTCAAAGAGCGCTTCTGTTTCTCCCAGCGACTCTTGTAAGTTTCACAAGCTGAGAGCACGTGTGGGGATCCCCCGCAATATGGACACTTATGCTCAGTCGCACTGCAGGATTCCCCCATATGTTGCTCCCCGCAAGTTGCACAGCGCTCCTTGTTGGCACAATAATCTGAAGTGTGACCAACTGACTTGCATTTGTTGCAAGTCATGGGCTTTGGCACGAAGAGTCGCACAGGCAGTCTCAATTTGTCCACCATGACGTAGTCAGGGAGGGCCGAACCAGCAAAAGTTACTCGAAACGAGTCTGACGGCGTGAATTTCGTTTTTCCCTCTTCTTGGGATACTTTACCTAGTTGGCGACTGTCCAAAATTTTAACGCCCACCAAAGGGAGTCTTTTGAATTTACCAACTCCTTCTTTTATCAATTGGCACGTCAGACCCGTTTCAGTTACCACCCCCGAGATTTCTACGTCATGGGAGGGCACGTAGACACGATACTCTAGGGTGAACCTCTCGTCGATCACAATTGCATTTGCGTGTTTCCGATCACTCACGACAACACGCAGTTTGTTCGGCCTAACCTTAGAGATTTCGACCACGGAGGAATAAAATCTTGCCAGATCTTTCGAAACCTGAATGACATTAATAGATTTTCCTTTAGGTTTGGGCCGGAAAAAAACAACCCATGGACCAGCTCCAGGTGCATCGTCTGGATAGACCTTGACACGAGGAGAGGAAACAACTGAGGGGGAGGACGAGGTCGATTGTTGAGCGGGAGCGGGATCAGTAGGACCGGGAGGCAAGTTCGGGAGTTGAGCGGAAGCGGGAGCGAGAGATTGAGGGGGCGAAGAGGAAAAGTTTGCCAATTTTCTTGAGGGGGGCTTGTTGTGGTTAATTAACTCTTTCTCTGAAGAGACATCTTCTGAGGGGGGAACGCGTTTGAGCGACTTCCCAGCCCCCGTTATAGCTAGTGAGGAGGAAACAGTAGTTTCAATCTCCATTTCAACTTGACCTTCTGCCATTACGGCAGATATAAATAATATAATTTTGAATTCTTCTATCTTCCTGAACCTAATATATATATATATATATATATATATATATATATATATATATATATATATATATATATATATATATATATATATATATATATATATATATATATATATATATATATATTATACCTAAATCGCACACCAATGCGAATGAAATGAAACGGTGTCCCAATCGAACCGCGGGCAATCGCTCGGTACAGCTGCAACGGTAAATCGCACCACCACACGATGATGGAATCGATGACGATGATACGGCACACGCACCGCGCCCGCGGTGGAGAACTTCTTCCTCACGCTGGTTGTGATTGCTGCTCTTCTCACTCGCGCAATAAAGAGAACCCCGTTAGGGCGAAATAACTTCACCAGCCACGAACTGATAACGGTATAATCTCCACTATATGATAGACGCGAACAAATTTGCGACCGATGTCTGATTATGCCAGTTATAAAAAAGTAAAATTTTGCTGACATTAACAATTATTAATATTGTCTCATCTAGTCTGAATCAGTGAATCGCCGACATCGTCCATAGACCAATGCACCTTACCGCGAATATTTTACAGTGCTGATGAAATAACGTAATAAATGGCAATGCGAAGATGTGAGACAGCGTCGCAAATTTATCGGTTTTACATTCGGTTCAATTGGCTTCGTTGCCGTCCCAAGATTTCAGCTGCTTAAGGATTCATTAAACTCAGATTTCAACAGAAGTACGTAGGGTTTTTTTTTTGCTTTCTCGGAAACGCAGATCGTAAAATTTCAAACACCGTTCTTCAACCTTCTACCACAACACGAAGGGATACGACGCGAGAAAGGTCCAGGATAATTCACTGCTCCTTCTTCAGTAGCAGTAATCTGCAAGCCATCGCAATTCGTGACCATTCTGGGGCCTTTCGCCGAGCGGAGAAAGGTTTATTCCGTTGTAAAAATAATGAAAACTAAGCTGCTTCCATGAATGCTACCATAACAGTAAACATTAACGGGGATCATCCACTCAGCGGTGAGATATGAGGGAGGTGAGACGTGCCGCGCCTTGGCTGAATCAAGAATATCCCGTCGTTACTCACCCTTAGCGCGCTAGAAAGGTACCAAACGAACCGAGGGGAATTGATTAAAATGGTGTGAATTTATTGGCAATCTCAACTGGTCGTAAAGAAATCAGAGCCGAGCCGAGGAAATGGCGGCACAATTAGACGAGCGTTCGATTTTGAGTGTAAAACTGCAATAAATATTCATAACCATAATTGCAATGCGGACGTTGAAATTGAACACCCGGCATTACAGTAAACAGTCGTTTCCGTTTAGCACAATCAGCATTCCCGTCCTAATTGGGAAGCCTTTGATGTCATCATCGTAATTGCATAGCAGTAGAATCAATCATTCGGATCAAATTTTCTAATCTGAACTGCCACCGATTGATTAAGCCGAAAGCATCAATTTCCACCTGTGTCATTAGTGAACGCGTTATGGTCGCTTCCCTTGCACTATTCCAGTTCCCGCTCATTACTTGAATCAAATCATTCGCTATCACATTTGTAGAGATTGAAACGAAAATAAATGTGGCACCTTTTCAGAGTAACAATGTACAAAATCTCATTTTCCGCGACTCCGGTCGCTCGGTGTTGATGGCTCTTGCACAATGATTCACAGCCTGGGTTGGAACGCGGCATTGGAAAATGGCTAAAGATCACAGAAAATCGGTACCCCGTCGAAGCCCGACCATCAATAGCTATCCAGCCTGCTCGATAATAGATTGCGTGTGTCAGAGCTTACAAACCGCAACCACGCGGTGAAGCCGGGAACATGAAACCGGCCGCTGGGAACGTCAATCTACACGGCGCATTCCCGTAGTCAATAGTTTTGTCTATAACCAGCAGACTGAAGAGTAGAGAAGTGGAGGAAGTCAATTGCGGGTGGATTTGTTTCAGAATTTCAATTGCCAATTAATACAGTTGACAGACATAGTTTCACTGTGTTTTCGTTTAGAAAATTTTGAGGGGTTTTCTCTACATTTTTGTACTCATGACATCATTCGAAAAATTGATTTGGCTAATTTTCATTCTTGGTTTTCACTCTGAAATTTGCTTTATAAATATAGGCTGTTTCATTCAGTTTCTGAAATGCCGGTTTTTTTTAATTTTCGAAAGTATATGCAAATTATATTCTCTGTAAGCAAATATTTTTATTCTATAAATAAGAATAGGAGAAGGGTGGTAAAGACGGACACAATAAGAAAACATTGATTTTTTTCGTGAATTTAACAAAAAAAAATATATAGCTATCTCACCACAAATTGATAGTCTTTAAAAATATACGGTTGGGTCCGGAAAAACGGACACTTGGCGAAAAAGATTCTAAAATTTCAAGTTTATGTACTCAATAAGTTTTGGAGAACTTCAAATAGACCTTAAAAATGATCAAACAGAAAGTCAGGAATAAAATCACCTAGAAGGGCTTGTAATTTTTCTCATTTTTTCATGTCTAAAATAGCTTTCGGCATTCGGAATGACAAACTCAGATTATATTTTAAAAACCGCTCTGCTGATTTGTCTATGATTTCTGGATGCACGTGCAAACGTAGTTAGTGGGCATCTGTTGAAAAAAGAAAGAGGAGATAATCAAATTGTTTTAAAAACAAAATTCCTTTCCCTTCGGTGGAGTGTCCGTCTTACCCGACTTGATAGTTTTTTTTTGTTTTCATCGATATTTCTGGAGTAAAATGAGAAAACTTCACCGCTGATTCGATGAACTAGAAGATCTAGAAGAGAAGTGATGGTAAAACATTCACGTAACGAAAAATACCACAAAAAATACTCGATAACATTGAGAACCTTATTTTCTGCAGGCAAAAATTTACATCAAGCTGCTCTTTGTAGATTATTTTTTTGTTTTTATTTACAATTTCAACAGAAGGGCCAGCTAGGTGTACACAGTAAATGTCAATACAATTGCAGATTGCAAATATGTACATCATTAAAACTTGAAATAAAAATGTAATTTGTCATTTATACATAGGTGTCCGTCTCAGAGCTTGGAAATATTAAGCTGGTTAAGTAATATTGAAAATACATTTTTATCAGTGTAACGCATTTATTTTGCTTGTTTATTTTTTTTTATTTCAGCTTTGAAGTTTTGGTTGTAGCTGAAACCATATCCACCAAACTGATTATTGAAACGGAGTGTAACCGGAAAACCTTCGTTTTGTGAAGTGGTCGTTTGAAAGATCTAAGTTAATCTATTGTATAATATGGGTTCAAATTTATGAAATGCAATGTCACAATCATTCAAATGTGCAAATTCTAGTGCAAATGAACTAATGTCTTCTAGAGACACTAAAAGTCCCTCGTTGTTGAATTCATTCTATATACTTGTGGATTTTCTGCTTGGATAAGTTTGAAGAAAGCGAGTGAATGACCCCGACACTAGCTTTGCGCAGTGGCGATATCATAATCATTGAGCATTATCGGAGGTGTGATTATTGCTAGTTGAACACTAAAAAACCCGAGGCAAAAGTCTCTTTTGATTACTAAGAACAAAAGTAAACAAGTGACACTGATAAAAAAAACGATCGAATGTTACTGATACAAAAGCCCTACTTCATTTGACGATCTTTCTGGCCAATAGAAATTTATGAAAATAATATTCTCAAAAATTCACATACGCTATCATACTGAAATGTCTTCACATATTCCATAATGTCTTCAAAATGTCTTCACAAAATCAAATGTCTTCACAGTAAGTCAATGTCTTCAAAATGAAGACATGTCTTCAAACCTGGCATCCCAGCTCCATAGTTCGAATCACATTCATTCATTGGCATTGAATTGTTAGGAATGTTGTGACTGTTC
Source organism: Toxorhynchites rutilus septentrionalis (assembly GCF_029784135.1). Taxonomy (NCBI): domain Eukaryota; kingdom Metazoa; phylum Arthropoda; class Insecta; order Diptera; family Culicidae; genus Toxorhynchites; species Toxorhynchites rutilus. The sequence goes on along the minus strand of NC_073744.1, from coordinate 141,967,962 downwards.
ATTTTCAATATCCTGAGAAGTGTGTGATTTTCTCATTGAGAGAGCGGACCGCGAGGAAGCATTCTGCAAAATCGATCTGATTAGCGAATGCAAACTTCGTCACCCAAAGCCGGGCGTTGGCAATTTCATCCACCATTTCCGATTGCAACACTCGGAATTATCTAGCGAATACGATCTGCTGGAGGAGTTTGATCCGAATCTCGAGACAAACGACACACTTACTGGCATCCTGTGACAGACGTTCAGACATCGATCAAATATCATAAGTGGCAACACAATATAAGTGGAAGGATGTCACAACCTCGATGGCCAATGAGCCACTGTTGGCTCGATTGCATCCATTGTAAAATAAAAATAAAATCGATTTCTATGTAATTTAGTTGTTTCGCAAATATTTATTTCAATTGTAACTTAATTAATTTTTTGCTCCGTTACGCGATCTTGCACCTCTGGGCTTTTTAACCTGATTTGCTGTTTAATCTTGACCACTAAATAAACCAATGCTTTTTCACTTCAGAATTGGAGTGTTTCTGAAGCATTTCTAATAAATTGAATTGGAATTGTATATTCAATTGGCTGTCACTATTACGAATTTTCAGTACTTCCTTATCTTCCTCAAAGAATTTTACCGTTTCGTCAATTGTCCGAGAACGATGTTGATATTTCCATTGTAACACCGTGAACGCAGAGCAGAACGAAAGAGAGAATGAACGAAAGTGAATGCATCAACTGTCAGTGACTTGCTTGGCGTTGGTTCATTTTCGGTATCCCGAATGCAATGGTATAATGATCGAATGTGGTCTTCAATTCAGCTGAAGTGATTGATGTGAAACTGATAATTCCAAGCACTGGTCCGTCTTACCTGACTTTCTCCTACCATTTAAGAAGAAGTAGAAGAAGATGCATGATTTTACAGATCTGATAAAGGGTGTGTCACATCAAATTGCATCACGGAAAAAACGCTGTACAAATTTAATTTTTAGGAATTATATCTTCAGCTTTCGCTTATAATCAGATAAGAATGTATAGATCACGTTGGCCATGCTTCACTGTCAATTTTTCGTAAATTTGGAAAAATGTCGTCGAACGAAAAAGAGCGTCGTGAATTGATCCTGTGCACTCATTTCGAGAATCCGGAGTTGTCACATCGGGACATCGATAAGATGCTGGGAATCGTCCAATCCACGGTCAGCAGAGTACTAAAACGATACTTCGAGAACCTAACCATCGACCGGAAGGTGAAGAACGGCAAAAATGGATGCTCCGTCAGTGAAAAAGATCACAAGCGCGTAGTTAAGCAGTTTAGACGTGATCCGAGAAGTTCGGTCCGGGATGTCGCCAATAAGCTGAATTTGTCAAGTTCATTCGTCCAGCGGAACAAGCAGCGAGAGGGCCTGCGTACATACAAGATTCAGAAGGCTCCTAACCGCGACGAAAGGCAAAACATGGTGGGGAAGACGCGAGCCCGGAAGCTGTACACCGAAATGCTGACGAAGCCGCATTGCCTGGTAATGGACGACGAAACCTACGTCAAAACGGACTTTTGTCGGCTGCCGGGCCTGTTGTTCTTCTCCGCAGAGGACAAATTCAGCGTTCCGGAGGAGATTCGCAAGCAGAAACTATCCAAGTTTGCCAAAAAGTACATGGTGTGGCAAGCGATCTGCTCTTGCGGAAAGCGGAGCGCCCCCTTCGTGATGACCGGCACGATAACCGGGCAGGTTTACCATAAGGAGTGCCTACAGAAGCGCTTACTACCACTATTGAAGCATCACGAGGGCCCGACCATCTTCTGGCCGGATCTCGCTTCGTGCCACTATTCAAAGGACGGGTTGGAGTGGTACGAAGCCAACGGGGTCACCTTCATGCCAAAGGAAATGAACCCGCCCAACGCGCCGGAGCTTCGCCCAATAGAGAAATATTGGGCGATTATGAAGCAGGCCCTCCGGAAGAACCCAAACGGTCAAATCGGAGGCGGACTTCAAGAGAAAATGGATTTCTGTTCAAAAAAAAAAAAAAACTACAACCTGACGTTGTACAGAACCTTATGGACGGGGTAAAGAGGAAGGTGCGAGCATACGGGCTTGGGCTTGGGTTCAATAGTTTTTATTTTACTGTCTAAAATTTTCAAAAGGTTCGGTCTACTGGGTGAATTTCTGCAGCGTTTTTTCCGTGATGCAATTTGATGTGACACACCCTTTAAATGTGGGATGTAGCTTACGAAATGCTTAATCTAATGCAGCCAACAACTTACATTTTTCAATTTTGCGTCTTGGTCCCTTTCGACTTAACACCGGCTGTTACAGATGGTAACAACGAAAGGGGGTTTCTTCCGTAATTATAATGGCAGAACTCGATGATTTTGATGTTCGTAGAGTAATTATGATTTTCCTGTAATTCAAATGTGTACAAATAAGTTTCCTACATTTTACATCGTTTACAATATGTATAGTGTATAGGTATAAGTGTATATACTATTAATTTTAATTTGCATGTAAGAGATAACTGTATAGGTTTCCTTCGCGTAGGCTTACTCACGTTTAGTCCCCTTATTATAGTTTATAATTTCATCTAATTTTAGAGCATGATCCAAATTTAGTTCTTTTGTTTCTAGATTTTTCTAGGTTATGTTCAATCGTAGGTAATCTGAATAATAGTGTATAATGTAGATGATAAGGATTGTAGTAATACGTATAGGTGTAAATATTGATAGAACTTAGAACTTTAGGATAGTATTAAATTCGGCCAGCACATGTAAACACGTTAACTTCTTTTATCGTTTACCCGACCAATGACAGACCTACCGTCACTGATCGATCGATCTGTCAAAGGTAGGGCTGTTCCCCCTAGAACAACCGAAGGGCTTTTTGGATGGTGAGATGCGCAGCCAACTAGGGATGGCTAACACTCCCTCCCAGATGAGCCAGATGCATCGTCGGCTTCCTCCTCTCCGCATCGAACGTCCAGATACGCCAGTTTAGTCACAGGGCAATCGATACATTGTGCTGGTTCCTGCCTGCGGAGCGGCGGGTGGAGCAGTAATCTCCGAAGTACTCGGTACGGGATGTGGCGGTTTGTGGTCATTATGAAGTAGCTCATGATGATAGAACGTGCAGCCATTTTTCCCATATTTTTCCCGCAATGTGTTAATTTGGAAGGGAGTTGAAGCGGAATTGATTTTCCAGTTGTCGGATATTCTTTTGAGGCTGTTGTGTTTTTGACGCAAAATTTGAATTTGTCGTTCATTCTGTGAAATGCTATATCCGTCTAACAATTAAAATGGTTATGTACCTTGATGTGTACAATATTTTTCCATCAAACTGTAACTATATGTTGCCAAAACCAAACAACCCATGGCAGTTTCCTCGCCGACTATCAGCAAACCCTATTCACGTGGAAGTCGATTCCAAGAAAGACCTCGCTACCCATTCGAGTTGGTTGGAAACAGCTCTGCAACACGGAAGAAATTAATTTTACATCGATACCATGTCGATTGTCATCCATTTCGTAGACTCGATTGCCTGGCCTTTGGAGCACTCCGGACGACATCAACCCCAAACGTAGCGAACCCAAATTAATTGCACAGAAACTCGAAACATGTTCTCATTCGGAGGCAGCGAAGGTCTCTCTCTTTCATCTGGTCGTTTGCCGCGAACGACGATTTGTTTTGCGTGAGGGAAATTGTGAAACGAAATGAACGGAATGTGTGGGTGTGTATTTTCGTTAGGAAACCGCTTCGATGGGTTTACATGACCTCCTCCCTGCGAACTGTGAATGAACACACGCACGCACCCCAGAGGGATGTGGATGTGGTCATCGTTTGCAAAGTCAAACGCATCTTTTAGTGGTTCAATGTATCAATACAAAATGCCGGTCAGTGGTGTGACGTCTGGTAGTGTTGACCCGATCGAGGTTATGTCACACTGACCTCGGTTTTGTCCGTCCGCTCGCTGCTGGCTGATCCTGCAGTGTGATGGTGGTGTCGTTGAAGGTCTCACGTGATTTTAAAATTTAATTAGGTTTACATGCGAGTGAGTTAGGGATACCATGGTTGCAGCACAGAGAACACGTTGAAGAGTTAGATCATTTTGACACTTGTGATGAAGCGAACTTCGGTTTTCCAAGAGAATTGTTGACGATTTGCTATTCGAGGCTATAAGTTGGATTGTTCGACATAATAACTCGAAGCCATTCATTTGTTTGTCGTCAATCATGAGGTCACATTTCATCCACAAACATAGATTTGTTGATTTTCATTTTTAACAGAATGTTTTTTTCATGGAGACATAGAAGTTTAAATTGAAATAAAATACAGATAAATAGTTTATATGATAACATCGCTGATTTAACTGAGACTCAAACTTGTTTTAAACTTGTTTTAATAAATCCATATGCGTCCCTGCGGCCTAAAACTCACTGAGGTGGACACGAATGTAGCCAAAGAAAATACTTTTCGGACAGTTTTCAGAAGATAGGTTAACTCAACGTATATAGTTAAGGTGAGTACATTTTCATTGATTTTGTTTCTTTTCATTCATATTATTGTGAAATCTGTATTATAAAAATATCTCACGTAAACTGCGAATGACCAAACTATTTCCTATGATTGAACTTTTATAGTTACGGTGTATGTATAGACCCTATACAAATTAAACGATTCCATAATGGTTGAGATTTCATGATATGCGTAAATGATTTTTCAAATATAATTTACTATACCTTCTTTATATATCGAGAACAGTTATGTTTAGGATAGTAATGTATGAATAGTTTTTCATACAGAAATGCGTGAGAATAATTATACCAAAGTATTTTTTTTATAAATTTTTTGGAATCAATATTTACATTTGCATGAGATTGTCCATGCACCACTATTCGTCAAACCTAAAACAATAGAGCCAGTATTCTGATAAAAATATACGTGGAATTAGATAGCTGATTCGAAATATTTCAGTAGGTGATAGAGGATCATAGTTGATGAAAAAATCCTACGCATATGATCAACTAGGACAGATAATTCTCAACTAGGACAGAGTTGTTGAGCTTTTCTTAAACTTTTTTTTTATGTCTTGAACTGACTCTAATTTAAAAAATACGCTACATAGAACAGCTTCGCTGCTCATTTGAAAAATATGAAAGTTGTGCGTAGAATGTTGGTTTAAAACATTTAAATTATTGAAACCAAGTAACTTTTAAAGGTAAAGAAGAAACTAAAAATTTTGTGTTTTTATAGATTTTTATTCCAAAAATGCATGATGAACTGGATTGTTTCTATCAATCAGATTGAAGCTCTCCAAGCTCTCCAAAGAAAAAATATTTGTCCTGTTCCAAAAAGTAGTCTAATTGTTTTTCCAATATTTCAAGTATGCAAAGTTGCTTAAACGACCCATGTCTTAACACCCACAACGTTTCACTACTGTCTGTACTATCTGTCTGTGCTGCCAACTCCTAAGACGAGTTGGCATGAAATTCGTCTATGATGGTATGATACCCCTCCCTCCTCTGGAATCATAGAAAATTTTCTCGTACATAAAAACCCTCACATCCCAAATTTGGCTCCATTTGCTTGATTAGTTCTCGAGTAATGCAGAAATTTGTGTTTCATTTGTATGGCAGCCCCACTTAAAGAGGGGGGTGGAGTGTTTAACCACCATGAAAACAGTTATTGTGCCCTAAAACCTCCATATACCTAATTTGGTTTCATTTGCTTGATTAGTTCTTAAGTCATGCAAAAATTTGTGTTTCATTTGTATGGCAGCTCCCCCTTAGAGAGGTGGATGAAGTGTCTAACCACCATAGAAACATTTATTGCACCCTAAAACCTCCATATGCTTTAATTTGGTTTCATTTGCTTGATTAATTCTCGAGTAATGTAGAAATTTATGTTTCACTTGTATGGCATTGTATGGTATTTTCCTTCTCCCTCTCGACTTTGTCATTCTGACGTCTTGCTACGAACCACCGTGCCAAGCGGCCCATAGACGTTAATATTATGGCGCAATATTTTAGTTAAAAAACTATGGATGGGTTATACTTATGATATAACCGCAAGGTTGACGTAGGATTTCTGTTGGCTTAGTAATCAATTGTATTTCTTCAATTAGCAATAATCCCACCTCGGATGTTTCTCATTGGGTACGATATCGCCGCTATCTTTTGTGTATATTGATTAAATTATTGATTAAACTAGTGAATGAATGTAACTATTTACGAATTCAATTGCAAACAAATCCCAATTCAAGTCAATTCATGCATTATGGTAGCAGTTGTCGTAACAAATAGTTATCAACATTTTGCCTAATCATCAAACGGTATGCGTAGAAGTTCAGTTAGCTGGTGACATGAAATAATATCTTCCAATGAAGTCTTGAATAATCGAGCCAAAGCGTTGTATTTGTATCCGCTTTGGTAGACCTTGATTCCGGAGTATAAAAATACTTGGGGGTAGAAAAGTATCGCCGACTCGAATATATCTGCAATGCCGATTTTCTCAACTTCTTGGTTTTGGAATCTGTTATGGGAAAACAATTCCGGTTTGCAAAAATACAAGCGAATACAAAAGTACCCGTAATTTGCATCTATTTTACAATGCTAATTTCCCCAGGCTCCATGTTTTTGAAATCTGTGTTAGGGAAACATTCCAATTTGCAAAAACGCAAACGAGTTCAATTTTATTTGAAAATAAAATATTTTCAGCTAAAACTGATCCGAACTATAATTTTCGTGAGGATCTACAAGATGAAAACAATCATAACATTTAACTACAGTCAACTCTCCCTAACTCGATGTTCTGTATCTCGATATTTTCCCTAACTCGATGGATTTCATGGCACCTTCGATTTTACAAGCATTCTTCTCTCCATAACACGATACCTCCCTAACTCGATGCCTCTCTTACTCGATGTGTTTTGATTCATTTTTCCATGGATTTTCACCTCCCTAACTCGATTGATTTTCGCGTACATGTTTTTGTGCGTTATTACCTCAGATTTCAATTGCCCTTGAAAGTGAAGACGGAGTGTTCGTGTCATCAAACAATTTCTTTTCAAGTATGGAAAACCACGAGAAACCTTTCAAGCGAACAATAAAAACGCTAACCATTGCGCAAGGTTTGAGCATCATCGAGCAGGTCGAAAAATATGGACGGAAGGGGTCTGAAGCTGCTAATAATTTCAGTATTGCACAAAGTGCGGTATCAACACTACTCAAACTAAAGTAAAAATGGAATCGGAATGGAAAATTGTATCTAGACCAAAAGCATATAAGGTTGGTCAGAATCGAGAAGCTGGGGCGGTCAATGAATTTTTGTCTTGTCAAGCTAGACAAAATAATTCACCCCTCTTCTATTCTTCGGGATATGGCTTGAGAATTTGTCCAGAAACTGGGAAATCCTAACTTTAAAGCACAACCAACATGGACGGGAGTGATATTCCGCTGGCATAATTAATGTGTCGTGAGCGATGTCGACGGTACAATACCGTTCGATTGCTCAATGTCTTTTAATAATTAGTGCAAAAAGGACCAAAACGTGATTTGCTGTGATCTGATGCCAGATACCGATATACTGGAAAGTGTTGAAAAACCTGAGAATAACGCTGAAGATAGTAGTTCTATTGAGATGTTAATTCGAACGTTTAATCAAACCTGAAGAATATGTCCGGAATATTGAAAACAACTGAAAATGTTCCTGTGAAACTATTCGAACATTTCGTTGTGATTGAACAGTTCCTGCGTGATCGTTACAATTCAGTTTGAGTAACATACTTAATCAATATTTTCTTTGTTAACCTAGTGCCTCGTGCAAGTCGGACTCGATTATATACAAACTCGATTATATATGATTCGATTATGTAAAATTTAGGACTCGATTGTATACAGTTTAAAAAAAAAGTTTTTTTTTATAATTCAAATATGAATAATTTCAAGAAAAAAATTACCTTTCAGCATTAAGGTGAAATTTGAGTGGCTTTTATAAGTACAGTGGGTTAAAAATTTTTGAAGATTTTGATTGAATCTTCATCAGGAATTGTTTATATCGATATTGCAGCGAAATTAAGAGAGATAGAAGTTGGGCGTCAAAGAACAAATTGTAGAGAGGTTAGAGAGCTTTAATTTAATTGATAGAAACAATCAAGTTTAGTATGAATTTTTAGGATAAAATTAATAATTACAAATAAAAAAAAAACTTTTAAATTTTCCACTTCAAAAATGTTTAATCCACTAATTTAGATGTTCCACTACTATATCCTGTACTAAATTTTCTCATCTTTCAAATGAAAGCAACAAAATCGGATTACGTAGCATACTTTTCAATGTAGAGTCAGTTTGGGCCAACAGAATCCGAAACAAAGAAAAAGTTCTATAAGTCTGTCATCGTTGAAATTCTAACATATGCGTAGAAGGATTTTTTCGTGAAATATAACCGTCTATCACCTCCTGAAAGATTCTGGAAAAAATATTTTTTTTATATGAGAAAGGTGTTTTTTCACTTTAATGGAATGAATCAAAAATTCAAATTCATACCATAATTGGGACACTTACCCTAATATATGACAATTTGAAACATAAAAAAAATAGGAAAAAATGTTCTGTATCTCGCTAACCTCCCTCCCTAACTCGATGGTCCCTTTGGATATCGAGTTAGGGAGAGTTGACTGTATAAACGTTTGAACACATTTTGTAGTAGTCAAAACCTCTGCCTGTAACGCTCGCATTCATTCGGGAGGGGCAAATATATTTGTTCGAAATTTCGAAAACACCATTAAAACTTTTGAGCACAATTTTGGCTGCAGCAGACGTAAACTTTGCGAAATTTGGATTCTTACTTGGCGTCTTTTAGCGCACAGTTTGTTCAAACTGCATCAAACGATGTTGCCTCGGGGTGTGAACAACACTCTTTCCCGCTTCCTCCAGCTTCCCTTTACTACGCGTACGCATGTTTTTTTCTCCCCGACGATGTCCCAGCCATTCAACTTTCCGTCGGCCCAATTTATTTCCTCGGACTCAGCGAAAGCGAAAGAAACTCATTAAATTAATCCACTGAACGAATGAAGCAGTACGACCGTTACGCTCGTACATATATATCTTGGCGGGAGCTAAGCGGAAGCGAACTTCTGCCCCTGTCACTGTCCCCACGAATGTTCGTCTCGTCCGGGTCCCACATCCGGCGGGTTGTGGTGCCTTCTTTATGAGAACGTTTGCAGTGACAAGTGTGAGGGGGTAGTTTATCTGGAAGATGAAAAAAATACACACATATATTCACAGCATTGGCAGCAGCGCCCCGGAAAAGGCACTGGCTCGGAAAATCTCTGCGCACTCCGAAAGGACCACAAATACTGAATAGGAATGGGATGATTATTTCGAGCTGTTGCCATAAAAACGGGCTTTGCCCTAACGACGGTGGAAGAGTTTTTCTTCGCTCCCACATTCACTCCTCGTGCGTTTGATTCCGAAGATTTTTTTCTCTCACGCACCTCATTATCGACGTATTAATCCGATGAGCCGGAATGGTGCCAAGAAAGAAAATCTTTCGAGTGCATTCAGGTGAAGCATCCCTTAATCGGAGCGAAATAAATCCACCCCCACGACATAAGAATATTTTTCCAACTGACAGAACGCAAAATTTCATTCAACACGCGTATCTGTAATGAGAACGATCAACTTTGAAAATGCTCTCACCGGCAACATAAGCATTCTGCAAACATGTTGTTTATGAACGGTAACTTCAGGTTGACTGAACGCGGAAAAACTAAATCCACTCGTGTGTTTCCGGGAACGATGAGAGCGAGAGTTGATGATACCTTCACGCTCAACAACTTTACTTCCAGTCGTCTGGGTTGGTGTGATATCCGGAAAAGTTTATCGGCTGTGGTAATGCCGGAGGGTTGATGCCTTCCAAGAGAGTGTGCAGAAGTCGTAAAACCGACAACATCATTGTGTCCTCCTCTTGCTTGCTTGCTTCGAAGCGCAATATGCTCCAAGATATCGCTGGCGGGAAATTGTAACATCTTCGCTAAGCACTTCAGATAAGTAAAGCAACACTAGCATCACTACCGGAAACTACGAGCAGCAAACTGCGGGATGTGGTTCCCGCTGATGAGGCGTCGACCTCGAGGGTAAATTGATTGCACTTCTCTCTATGAGAAGCTACTTTCTCCCTCGTCCTCTGCACCATCGAATGGACCTTGCAGTGGAACATAAAAACAAATATACGCCTTCGTTAACTCGATGCTTCCGTAATTCCACGAATCCCGCACATTACCTCACACAATCTCGCACGGGGAGGAAATGAATCACTTGTTACTCGCCCAATCCGTTGAGTGTTGACCTTTTTTCGCCTCCTCGACCGCGCCAAATCAGCGATCAGCGTGAAATACGAGAAGTTGTTTTCGCTTATTGGGACTTATCGTGGGAAGCAGGGCGAACATAAAAAATCTCCTCTTCCGTTCATCGAAACCCGAGAGGAACTATTAAGCACGACGGTGGCGGCAGCACCATTATGGACAAAGTTACACCGGTGTCTGCTAATAGTCGCTTAATTCCAGTCGATAAAGTTTCTTGTCTCGGCACCCCGTTTATCGCGGATCGATGGGTGAGTTTCGCAGTTTTTCCAACCGTTTTATGGTGTGGGCCATTTTAACCATCACCAGTGAGTTCCGCCAGTTTATGCTCTTCTGTGAAAGTCGATTCTTGGGAAGTCACTCTTCACTCGTTTTAATAAAATATTTTGTACTGATCAATTAATTTGTGTCTTTGATTGCCCACCGCATCCATGTAAAAATGCTATTTTCAGTAAGTAATTTATCAATTAAAAACGTACATTTTTGTACAGCTCCCGCTGAATATGAGGCTATTGTGATAGTGTGGAGTGAATATTTGTGAAATCACGTCGAAAAAGACGGATAAAAGTGATATGTGCTTTGTACCATGTGCCATTTTCACTCCCCCACGTTCATAGAAACAAACGAAGTTTCATTATTTTACCGTTATGAAGTTGATGTTCCGAAGGCTCTCAGTGTCGGTGTGTATGTTGTGAGATAATAATCGTCAACTAATTAAAATTTCACCAAAAATGTTACTGCTTTAGAGAACTAAGCATACCACTGCTCTCTGGACCTTTTTACCACACGAATAATCGAAATAAGCCACGATATAATTGTCACCTGTTAAAAAACAACCAGTTGAATGATTTCATAAGAATTTTGGCTCAAATTATCATGCAACCGTGAGTATTTTCAACATTGTTTTGTTTCTTCCATATACATTCCATATTGAATGCAAATAATAACGACACGATATTTTGCTTGCCAATACAGATACACTACGCCTACTGCTCCACCTCTATATGTACCTCATTGGGTTTGCATCATTCTTAGAGCATCCCCACCAGTTGCTAAATTCGGTTGTTAAACTCAATTAGGCAACCGTCCACCATAACTTGGCAACCACACCGGGAGTTGCCATTCTGGTTAGTAAAATAATAAGGCACCCTGGGTAACAGCCTGTTCGTGAATTTGGCAGCACAGTAGTAACTCATCGCAAGGTTGCTATTCGCAGTAAACGTCAAAATGTTGTTTTGATTCTCCGTTTTGATAAAGTTGTTTTATGAAATAATGATTTTTACGTGATAATATTACTTCGAAATGAGTGCATCGAAAAGAGGAAGCAACTGGACGATTCCTGAGGACGAGGGTTATGCCTAGCATGGTTAAATACATCACAAGACGCAAGTGTTTGCATAAACCAACGGTCGCAAACCATGTACGACCGTGTTTACGGAAGTTTCCTTGAAATCTGCACGGAAAAATCAGTACCAGGGAACCCAGAACTTCGTGCCCCGAGTGGGATTAAAGCTAGGTGGCATCATATAAGCAAAATGGTCAGCAAATTCGTTGGTTGTCTGGTCAAACTACTCTTCATCGCCTTTGACATTCCACAAGTGCTCAATCAGATCATTCTGAAGTTGATGATGAAGCCTGGCATTATGCACTTCTTGATACCTATTCAAATACGCTGCAAAACCATCCACAGGTACTTCGCCATTAATGTTTTCATGTACAAAGCTTAGTGTAGGATCATCTCTTTCATCTTCGATTATCATATTATGAAGGATAATGCAGGTACGCATAATGGATTTCAAATCGGATTTATTACAAATTTTAGCTGGGTTTTTAATAATGGCGAACCGGGCCATCAACACCCCAAAAGCACGCTCAACGTCTTTCCTAGCAGATTCTTGCTTTTCTGCAAAATACTAAAAAAAATAAAAAAGAAAACATTAATCTACCGAACAAAAATTTGCTCCATCAAGCTTACCTTCCGTTTTTGACCAACGGGAGAAGGGATCGTTTGCACTAATGTGGCGAGAGGAGGATAAATACCATCAGCTAAATAATAACCGGTGTTGTACGTGTGACCGTTGATTTCAAACGACACTGGTGGGTTTTGACGTAGGACTACGTCTTTCATTTCTATACCGGGGTGTAAAACCAAAGTTTCGAGAACGAAAGCGTTACGCCGGAGACCGAGATTTTGAGCGTTAATAGCTCTTAAACAACTGAACGAAATGGTATGATAAACACTTCATTTAAAAGATAAAATGTCTACGCGTCATATACTTGTTACTTTTTCATCTAAAAACTTGTTTCAATAGTCTTAAAATTGCTTTCAAAACAGGCTATTGAAATCACCAATCGGTATATAAGCGAGCGCCGCTCGTAAACCCACTCAGTTATGATTGAACAGCGATTGGAGCATGTTGTCGCTGTTGTTGTGAAGCTAATTTCGTTTATCATGAAAACGCTGATGAACGGTGTCACCAAGAGCCTGTTTGTGCACCTAAGGGCAGGGGAATCCATCAGGAGGAGAGTGATGCCACGGTTCCGCTTGAAACATCGGAGCAGCCGCCACACACACACACACATACACGCGCGGAATTCTCGTTGCTATCATCGTTGCTGAAAAATAATCTGCCAGTTCCCCTGGGAATTGAAAAATACAGTCATGCAAGAGATTTTATTTTTATGTTTTCTATCCATATAACACTGCAACCAAATACATTTGGTTTTGTTATTTTTCAATCAATCGTAATTAACAGGAAAGCTTCTGAATATTTTTTTCCCCATCAGTGGAAATTTTCGTATCCAATATTGGATGCATAACATGAAAAAGGGAAAATGTTTCACATCGCGAAAATCAAGTCATTTTCGAGCGATTATTTGCTTTCTACTCATATAATGCTGCGACCAAATACATTTCGTTTTGGATTTTTTCAATCAAGTGCGATAAACGTAAGACCACGTCTTTCGGCAATTTATTGGAGGTGCAATGAATCTTTAGGAATTCTCGCTCTACGCGCACTGGCAAACAATGTTTACTCAACAATTTCTCAAACGAGAAATGGGTGTTGTGAGAAAGGATTAGCGAACGCGAAAACGACAAACGGGAGAAAGATACGTTTGGAGGTTGAAGGAAATTGGCAGAAAACTTCTTCATTCTATCATTCAAATAATGTGATTCATACCACATCGTTTTGCCAGAAAGAGATTATTAATGTTCAAAAGAGGAATCGAGTCCTCCGAGGAAATTACCCAGCGCAAATTAGAGTCGACTATCGATTGCGGCATTCGTACACAAATAAATTTATAATGTAGTTTCACCAAAGTGATTTCTTCGGATATATTCACTACATCATGTCATGTATTTCATATTCTTCATTAAGAAATCCATATCCATGGCACCTATCGCTAACGAATTATTATCGAAACCACGATTTTCGCTAAATGCTCCTTTCAGTTCGGCCTGTAAAAAACTTTTCTGAACTCTAATCCATCAAATTTGGAGCCCTGAAAAGGGCCGTTGATTATATGCTAAGCTAATATAGCACGCTCTCCTCGGATACGATGGGCCAGCTGGATGTCCTTGGGCATGATGTGACGCGTTTTGCATGGATAGCACACAAATTTTTTTTTTTTTTTTTTTGTCTGTATTAAGTGATTTTCAACTCATTTGGCTGGTTCGTCACTTTTTACTTCCATTTTTTGGAAGAATGTCGGGAGTAGGAATTGAACTCGTGATCTTTAGCGTGAGAGGCATGGATGTTACCACACACAAATTGGTATCTTCGAATAAGCCTCCTGCAGCGTCTTAGCCGCGGAACTTTGGAAGCGCAAGTCGGTTTTGAAGTCCTGAGCAATTCCACGATCCAAATGCTGCAAAGGTAGCTGCGGATCAGCAATTCGGTCGACTTCTGATAGCGATGAATTTCACGCAAAGTTCCCGGTCGATAGCGATGTGGCTTCTCCACCTATCCTGCTACTGGTGCGCTTATTCGAGCTGACTTCGTGTGCCTTACCACCGAATGACTAACGAGCTGTCTGCGAAAGACTAACGAGCTCGAGTCCTCACGGTGCGAGAGTAAAGTAAGAAATGAACGAAAGCAAAGGAAGCGTCATTTTATAAACCATAAAAGTATAGAATCTAAATCCCACCCTTATTATATTCGTGAGTATACAGTAAGCTTATATAATAAAGAGGGTGGGGTTTACATTCGATTCTTTTATGTTTTATAAAATGACACTTCCCTTGCTTTCGTTCATTTCTTACTCTACTCTCGCACCGTGAGGACTCGTTTCATCGGGACTAAGCAGACAGCTCGTTAGTCCTTCGGTGGTAAGGCACCACGAAAGCAGCTCGGATAAGCGCACCAGCCGCAGGAAGCGTGAAGAAGCCACATTGCTATCGACCGGGAACTTCGCATGAAATTCGTCGCTATCAGAAGTCGACCGAATTGCTGATCCGCAAGCTACCTTTGCAGCATTTGGATCGTGGAATTGCTCAGGACTTCAAAACCGACTTGCGCTTCCAAAGTTCCGCGGCTAAGACGCTGCAGGAGGCTTATTCGAAGATACAAATTTGTGTGCTATCCACGTAAAACGCGTCACATCATGCCCAAGGACATTCAGCTGGCCCGTCGAATCCAAGGAGAGGGTGCTATATTAGCTTAGCATATAATCAATGGCCCTTTTCAGGGCTCCAAATTTGATGGATTAGAGTTCAGAAAAGTTTTTTACAGGCCAAACTGAAACGAGAATTTTCGTTTGGATGCCATACAGTATCGAGAAAATTCCGGAAAGATCTAATCGTAGATGAAAAATAATCTGCCAGTTCCCTGGGAATTGAAGAATACATCCATGCGAAAGAGTTTATTTTAATGTTTTCTAATTATATGGCGAACACAGCGACCAAATACATTTGATTTCGTAATTTTTCAATCAAGTGTAATTAGCTGGAAAGCTTCTGAAGATTATTCTTTCCCATCAGTAGGATATTTTCGTATCCAATAATGGATGCATAACATGAAAAACGGAAAATGTTTCGTATCGCCAAAATTATATAATTTTCAATCGATTATTGCTCAGTCGCCGAAATTTTCATACTCAGAGAGTTCATTCTCCTCTAGTTTGCCTTCCAAATTGCCATCGTAAACCACACCTTCTCTCGATTCAATCACGCACGAAAAGCATACTGAAATGATATTCTGGTGGTGAAACCCATTCATTTTTCGTGAGGCGTCGTGCACAAATTACGTAACGCGATAAGTGGGGAGGGGTTAGATGTTGCGTTACTTTCTGTTTATTAGAGATAGGAAATTGCGTTACGAAAGGGGGGGGAGGTTCAAAATCCGGATTTTTGCGTTACGTAATTTGTGCACGACGCCTGAGGACATCGACAAGACAACATCGTTACTGAACGACCTGAACGGCGAGGGATCGAGGTATTCATTATCTGGCTTGACCTGACCTGAAATGCAATCAGTTTGTTTTAACTGTGAGGGAGCGCAGAAAAGCCGATCGATCAGAAGGAGAAGAGAAGGTGACCAAGAGAGTATCAGCATCGAAATACGGTTCCTCGGGAAGACATAGAAGCAGCCGCCACACACACACACACACATACACGCGCGCAACTCTTTTCGTTTGCTGGTTATCGAGAGGAAACCTGGAAAGAAATGATCGTTGCTGAAAAATAATCTGCCAGTTCCCCTTGGAATTGAAAATTACATTCAAGCGAGTTTATTTTAATGTTTTCTATCCATATAATACTGCGACCACATACATTTGGTTTTGTGATTTGTCAATCAAGTGCAGTTAACAGGAAAGCTTCTGAAGATTATTCTTCAGAACAAGGTTTTTTGTATCCAATATTGGATGCATAAAACCTTGAGTCTTCAAAGTAACACTCTCGTTTTTGAAGTCACCCAAATATTTATTTATTCATTCATTCAGGATGGATTTAGATTCAACTTCAAACAAATGATCTCTAAATCAACGATAGTCCTACGTCACCCTTGCGGTTATACCATATATATAACCCACTTCCTGTTTTTTTTATTCAAACTCAATTGATAGTTCTGGTAACAATTGAGAATGTAATGGAGTTTGTAAAATTTAAATGTGTTTTTAATGCTCCAAAAGTCTTATGACAGAAGCGGTCAAAGTTGCATGAAATCATGCAGTTTTTAATATATTATTATTTTAATAAGATAGACGTGGTTTTTGGTGCTACAATACATTTTATTGTATTTATAATGAAAAAATGAGTGGGTTATATCTATGATATAACCGCAAGGTTGACGTGGAACTACCTTAGCTTAGCAATCATTCGTTTGTATTGATTAAATTCTTGATTGAATGAAACAGTTTCCAAATTCAATTGAGTTCAATATATTTGCTCTGTGAGAGAAAAAAATGAACAAATGCCATGTAAAGTCAATTCATTTATTGTGATTGATTGTTCTTCGTTACAAGTAAATTTAATGACGAACCTTTTACGTTTGGTATGATGACTAGAACAAAATATATGTACGGAAGAATGATCAAACGTTTGATGAACCAGCCTAAGGCTGAAAATCTTTCCAATAAAGACAAAAAAAAATTATCAAACGATTATTTTATTTTACATTTCCCTCTGAAGTTTACATCCCAAAAGTGTACATACTTCTCGAATCTCGAATTTGCTTGAAACTGGGAAGTTCATTCGCTTCTAGTGGCTGCACGATTTTCCCAGGTTCCTAAGTTTAGAAGATCATGTTAGGGCAGACATATTCCACTCTGCACAAAGGCAAGCGAGGACAAAAGTACTCGCAGTTTGCATTTATTTGCAGAGCCGATTTCCCCAGAAATCTCGGTTTTGAAGTCTGTGTTAGGGAAACACATTTCAATCGGAACAAAAATACCCCCGACTTGCATGAATTTGAAATACCGATTTCTCCAGGCACCTTGGTTTAGAAATCTCTATTAGGGAACACATTTCGGTGGGAACAAAAGCTCCCCCTACTTTCGTGTGTTCTTCTTCTTCTTTTTGGCTTTAAGAGGGTTTAAACTTTTCAGTTCACTCGCCTCTAGGCTCTTTCGTTTGTTTGCAATGCCGATTTCGCTGCTTGGTTTTAAAGTCTGTGTTAGGGAGCATTTTTCGATGAGAACAAAAGTCCCCCTAATTTCATGTATTTGCAATGCCGATTTCCCCAAGGCTGCTTGGTTTTGATGGCTGTGTTAGGGAAACCGTAAATCGGGCCAATCAAAACGATGCAGTTAGGGCGTTTAGATAACGCCTAATATTTTAAAGTTATTCAATTGTTTATTTAATGAAAAACAACATTTTGTTAATTGCGATAGATGCGTAGAAATATTCCCTATCAAGTGATGCAAACATCTCTCCTATCCAGTACGAAATGTTCGAGCTATAAGCATTCAAAATCTTTCATTTTTTCCTGCATGTTCTGTGTTTAGGTTTTCATTTTACCCTCCATATATTCCGGTTAGACGTAGTCCCACGTCAAAAAGGAAGTTATGAGCACAGAAAAATCCTGACGACTACTGCGTTTTCCATGATTTTTCATGGTGGTGCGTTTTACCGACCCGGTGCGTCTTACCCAAAGTTCCCCTAGGTGCTACTGCAAGCAAGGCTGCCACATTTAATTCTGTAAAATTTCATGAAAAAATCTGTATACATGTATTTTTAGCAAAATTTCTCATCACGTCTTTTGACATACAAATGAAACACAAATTTCTGCATAACTCGAAAACAAATCAAGCAAATGGAACCAAATTTGGCATGTAGAGGTTTTTGGAGGCAAGAAACGTTTCTATCTTCTTGAATGGCGTTAACGTTCCCTGTGGAACTTTTACCGTCTCAACATATGCATTAACTAGCGTCATTCATTAATACTTAGTTGAGATTTCTTAAGCCAAATAACACGCCTTGAATGTATTCCGAGGGGCAAGCTCTAGAATACGCGTGACCACAGTGCAAGTCGAAGGAAATTTCTTTGACGAAAAATCCTCCGGCCAGAACGGGAATCGAACCCGAACACCCGGCATGATAATGTGAGACGCTAACCACTCGGCCACGGGTGCAAACGTTTCTATGGTGGTTTGAAACTCCTTCCCCCTCTCTGTGGGGGACTACCATACAAATGAAAAATCTTGCACGAGAATTGTATCTGACAATAATCTGATATTATAATGTCGAGTTTTGGTAGAAGTATTGATATTTTATAGTAAAAAATAATTTTAAAGGATAGATTAGTAGATCAATCAATGAACAGTTCTGCGATTGGACCCATGAACGTTCGCTTAGTAAGAAAACGTAGATGTGATAACGAAAAATAAATGTTTGGCGGGACGAAGCTTGCCGGGTCAGCTAGTGTTTGATATAAAACATAATAAAATAAAGACAGCTCAAATCGGACGATTCCTTTCTCGAGTTTTGCACACCAACTCATTTGGCGATCCATTTTTATTTGCATATAGACAACAAACATTAAATGGACTAACAATGCTTGTCACTGTGTAATTTTAGAAAACATGGGAATTGTCCGCATCTTCCCATTTTCCTTCAGTGTTCATGGTGGGACAGTTATGAATATAATATCAACATGGGACAACTGAGCTGGATGTTGTTTTTTAAAGGCTGGTTTTTTTTTGTGTTTTTCCGTAAGATTATGCATAAAAACAACGTTTTATGAAGAAAAGTGAAAATCGTTAAAATGTAACATGGAACAACTATGCGTAGAACGGCAGTTATGCCCTCAGAAATGTTGTCCTAAAAGAATTTTTCGATATTTGATTTCGTTGGAAAGCTACAGCCAAAAGCATCACCAAAAAGGATTTAGTATTGCTGTACCGATTTTTAAACGCGTTTTTCTCGAAACCCTGTTTTCCCAACTGGTGGTATCGATATCTCAGGATCTAGTTGACCGATTTGGCTGGAATTTCAGCATGTAAAAATGGATTATCTAAAGCGTTACATAGCCGTCCTAAGGTTTAAAAATATTCATTGGTTTTTTTTCTACGACACCCCATTGCTTCAGAACCGATGCATCAGCAAGGTACCTATTTTCGGACAGCATTTACGCATCCAGCTGTCAACAGCGCAATAATCATCATTCGTGCACACAAAAAATGGAAAATACATCTTCAAATATACCTTAAACAATAACCAAAACACCCGAACACTTCACTTTATTCTTAACATCCGAAAAAAAAATCACGAAAATTCATTATTTTTCGATGTTCCAGACAGGGATCCCCCCTTAATGTGCCCGCAAAGTAACGGGTATTTCAATAGGGACGCTATAAAAGAAGACCGATAGGGACAGCAAACGACGCCATGTTTTTTCTCGCTCTTTTGACATTTCTCTTCAGTAAAGGCTGATTTAGACGATGCCAGTCAGCGCTCTAGTTGAAGTATCCAGTGAACAGAGAACAGACACTCTGTTCAAGTTATTTGTACCAGTATCGAACAATTTATTGGCCTCTAACTTGAACAGAGTGTCTGTTCTCTATTCACTGGATACTTCAACTAGAGCGCTGACTGGCATCGTCTAAATCAGCCTTAAGGGTTGCTATTTCATAATGGAAAGATATACGACCCAACAACGAGTCGAGATTATTGAAATTTACTACCGAAATTCGGAGTCAATGGCCTCAACTTTAAGAGCGCTACGTCCAATTTAGGGTCGTCATAATCGTCCTGCCAGATCAACAACTGAGCGTCTAGTGGAAAAACTTGAATCCACAGGTACAGTATAAAATGTTTCCGTGCCAGTGAGACAAAGAAGTGCCCGTAGTGTCGAGAATATTGCTACCGCTAGTGCATCAATTGAGGAAGACCCAAATCAGCCTCTCACACGTAGTTTTCAAGCATTGGACTTCTCTGTGACTTCGTTGTGGCGAATTTTGCGAAAAGTTCTTGGCCTACATCCCTACAGGATCAAATTGACGCAAGAACTGAAGCAGCTTGATCACCAGAAGCGTCGTACGTTCGTGAATTGGGCTGAGCAACAACTTGAAAATGGACCGGATTTTCATTGAAAGGTCATCTTCAGCGATGAGGTCCATTTCTGGCTGGATGGCTTCGTCAATAAGCAAAATATGCATTATTGGTCAGGCAGCAATCCACACGTACTCCATGAGTCACCATTACATCCCGAAAAAAATAACGGTTTGGTGCGATTTATGGTCCAGCGGCGTCATTGGGTCTTACTTCTTCTGTGATGATCAAGACCGGCACGTTACTGTGAATGGGAATCGCTACCGCTCAATGATAACCCAATATTTTTGGCCCGAATTGGATGATATGGACTTAGACAATATGTGGGTTCAACAGGACGGCGCCACAAGCCACAGAGCAAATTTAACAATAGATATATTGAAAAACAACTTTGGTGAGCGTGTTATCTCCCGAAATGGCCCAGTCAATTGGCGGCCTCGGTCGTGTGATTTGACGCCGTTAGACTATTTCCTGTGGGGCAACGTCAAGTCTATGGTCTATCCCAACAAGCCAGCGACGATTGATGAACTTCGTACGAATATCGAACGTCAAATTTCAGCAGTTTCAGCCGATCTATGCTTGAAAGCCGTTGAAAATTGGGTTCAGCGTCTGGACTTCTGATCAGGGCTTGGAAATATTGAGCTTGTTAAGTAATATTGAAAATATATATTTATCAGTGTAACGCGTTTATTTTGCTTGTCGATGCTGCTGTCATTCATTCGACGCAAACAAATTTACAACTGTGTTCATTCATATTCATTCTGTGCTATCTGAGCTTTTCTTGAAGCTCGAGTCATGAGAATTCATTCACATTTATTCATTGCCTTTGAATTTTCAGGAATGTTGTGACTGTTCATTTTCAATATCCCGATATGTGTGTGATTTTTTCATTGAGTCAGTGCCTTGATTATTCAGTTATTTTTGAAGTTACTCCGAAAGGGCAACGCAAATCGGTGGCGCAAGCGGAAATGCCAACAAAAGAGCAAGATCTGTATGCACACTCACAGTTAAGGATTGCATTGGCTTGGACGGCAAGGAGGCATTTTGCAGAATCGATCCGGATGCAGCCATGTCAGCCAAAGCTGGATGTTGGCAATTTCATCCGCTTATCCTATAGCACAGTTTGATCCGTTTGCGAAAGGAAGCTCGAAATATTCCCATTGCGGTCGTGTCTCGGACACCACCATTCTATGTTCGTGTGTTCGAAATTTGAGTCAAAAATCAAATGTTTGAAATTAGAGTCAAGACGGTATTTTTTAAACATCGGAATTGGAGTCTTTTGAAGCATTTCTGACAAGTGCAATTGGAATTGCATATTCGCTATGTAAAATGAAAGCATTTTAAGTAAAACGGAAACCTTGCAAACTTGAACAATTTAATTTTTGTCACTATTATGAGCATTCTGTACTTCGTTATCTCCCTCAACGAATTTCTCCGTTTCGTCAGTGTCCGAGAACGATGCTGATAGTGAATGAACTGATATATTAATATCAATGAATGACAAAACTAGGAATATTTTTTTTGCTCACATTCCGTGTACGCAGAACAGAACGAAAAAGAAAATGAGCAAAACTGGATGAATCAACTGTGAGGGGCTGGCTGTGATTGTGAGATTCGGCATTGGTTCATTTTCGGTATCCCGAATGCAATGGTATAATGATCAAATGTGTTCGGAAATTCAGCTGAAAAGATTGATGTGATACAGATATTTCCAAGCACTGCTTCTGATGTACCAAATGTACTTTCACATGAATAAAGAATTTCATTGATATCCAAAACTTTTGTAGCGCTTTAAAAAAAATGAGTGGGTTATATCTATGATATAACCGCAAGGTTGACGTGGAACTACCTTAGCTTAGCAATCATTCGTTTGTATTGATTAAATTCTTGATTGAATGAAACAGTTTCCAAATTCAATTGAGTTCAATATATTTGCTCTGTGAGTGAAAAACAGGAAGTGGGTTATATCTATGGTATAACCGCAAGGGTGACGTAGGACTATCGTTGATTTAGAGATAATTTGTTCGAAGTTGAATCTAAATCCATTCTGAATGAATGAATAAATGAATATTTGGGGGACTTCGAAAACGAGAGCGTTACGTTGGAGGCACAAGGTTTTATGCATCCAATATAGGATACGAAAAACCTTGTTCTGAAGAATAATCTTCAGAAGCTAACCTGCTAACTGTACTTGATTGACAAATCACAAACCCAAATGTATTATATGGATATTTTATGGATAGAAAACATTAAAATAAACTCTTTCGCTTGAATGTAATTTTCAATTCCAAGGGGAACTGGTAGATTATTTTCCAGCAACGATTAGATATTTCCACATTTTCCTCGATACTGGAAGCCCACCAGTGGTTAATACTAACTCGATAAACACCTGTTAATAGTACTTGATTGAAAAATATTTGGTCACAGTGTTACATGGATAGAAAACATTCAAATAAACTCTTTCACATGAATGTATTTTCAAATTCCCAGAGGAACTGGCAGATCATTTTCCAGCAATGATTAGATCTTTCCGGAACTTTCTCGATACTGAATGGCATCCAAACGGAAAGAATTCTGCGCGTGTATGTGTCGATCCTTCGCCGTTCACCTCCTCCAGCACGTTAGGCAACGATGGTGTCTTGTCGATGTCCTCACGAAAAATGAATGTGTCTCACCACCAGAATATCGCTTAAGTATGCTTTTTGTGTGTGATTGAATCGAGAGAAGGTGTGGTTTACGATGGCAATTTGGAAGGCAAACTAGAGGGGAATGAACTCTCTGAGCTCGGAACTTTCGGCGACTGAGCAATAATCGATTGCGGGCGCATACAATATTGGATACGGAAATATCCTACTGATGGGGAAGAATAATCTTCAGAAGCTATCCTGTTAATTGCGATTGATTGAAAAATCACAAAACCAAATGTATTTGGTCACAGTGTTACATGGATAGAAAACATTCAAATAAACTTTTTCACATGAATGTATTTTTAAATTCCAAGAGGAACTGGCAGATTATTTTCCAGAAAAGATTAGATCTTTCCGGAACTTTCTCAATGCTGAATGGCATCCTAACGGAAAGAATTCCGCGCGTGTATGTGTGTGTAGCGATGTCTTCCCAGGGAACCGTTTGTGGCATAACTCTCCTCCTGATGGATTCCCTTCTGGCCTAGGGTGCACAAACAGGCTCTTGGTGACACCGTTCATCCACGCTTTCATGATAAACGAAGAGCTTCACCACAACAGCGACAACATGCTCCAATCGCTGTTCAATTAGAACTGAGTGGATTTCCGCCCGGCGCTTGCTTATATATCGATTGGTGATTTCAATAGTCTGTTTTGAAAGCAATTTTAAGACTATTGAAACAAGTTTTTGGATCAAAATGTAGCAAGTATAGAAAGCGTGGACATTTTATCTTTCGAATGAAGTATTTATCATACCATTTCATTCAGTTGTTTAGGAGCTATTAACGCTCAAAATCTCGGTCTCCGGCGTAACGCTTTCGTTTTCGAAACTTTGATTTTACACCCCGATATAGAAATGAAAGACGTAGTCCTACGTCAAAAAATGAACAAATGCCGTGTAAAGTCAATTCATTTATTGTGATTGATTGTTCTTCGTTACAAGTAAATTTAATGACGGACCTTTTACGTTTGGTATGATGACTAGAACAAAATATATGTACGGAAGAATGATCAAACGTTTGATGAACCAGCCTAAGGCTGAAAATCTTTCCAATAAAGACAAAAAAAAATTATCAAACGATTATTTTATTTTACATTTCCCTCTGAAGTTTACATCCCAAAAGTGTACATACTTCTCGAATCTCGAATTTGCTTGAAACTGGGAAGTTCATTCGCTTCTAGTGGCTGCACGATTTTCCCAGGTTCCTAAGTTTAGAAGATCATGTTAGGACAGACATATTCCACTCTGCACAAAGGCAAGCGAGGACAAAAGTACTCGCAGTTTGCATTTTTTTGCAGAGCCGATTTCCCCTGAAACATCGGTTTTGAAGTCTGTGTTAGGGAAACACATTTCAATCGGAACAAAAATACCCCCGATTTGTATGAATTCGCAATGCCGATTTCCCCACGCTTCATGGATTTGAAGTCTGTGTTAGGGAAACACATTCCAGTCGGAACAAAAATACCCCCGACTTGCATGAATTTGAAATACCGATTTCTCCAGGCACCTTGGTTTAGAAATCTCTATTAGGGAACACATTTCGGTGGGAACAAAAGCTCCCCCTACTTTCGTGTGTTCTTCTTCTTCTTTTTGGCTTTAAGAGGGTTTAAACTTTTCAGTTCATTCGCCTCTAGGCTCTTTCGTGTGTTTGCAATGCCGATTTCGCTGCTTGGTTTTAAAGTCTGTGTTAGGGAACATTTTCGATGAGAACAAAAGTCCCCCTACTTTCATGTATTTGCAATGCCGATTTCCCCAAGGCTGCTTAGTTTTGATGGCTGTGTTAGGGAAACCGTAAATCGGGCCAATCAAAACGATGCAGTTAGGGCGTTTAGATAACGCCTAATATTTTACAGTTATTCAATTGTTTATCTAATGAAAAACAACATTTTGTTAGTTGCGATAGATGCGTAGAAATATTCCCTATCAAGTGATGCAAACATCTCTCCTATCCAGTACGAAATGTTCGAGCAATAAGCATTCGAAATCTTTCATTATTTCCTGCATGTTCTGTGTTTAGGTTTTCATTTTACCCTCCATATATTCCGGTTAGACGTAGTCCCACGTCAATAAAATAAATAATCACTACCGAATCTTGCTTTTCAGTGCGTAAAATAAACATACACTCTCACTTTTGTGGTTCTGAGCTCTAATGTAGATGTCGCATGAGCTAATTCAGATTTGCGTAAATTCGTCAATGGAGTTCCACTGCCGTGGCTATGCGCGAAGCACACCATAAACAAACTGCAGCGCGCCAAGCGGTTGCCATAGAAATCATGTGGACAAAACAGTATTAGTGAATTGGACAACTCATGATCAGAATTGAGGTAATCGAAATGCGTTGATTACATGGTTTAGCCAAGTAAATCTAATACAAATGGTGTGCAACTATGATGTTTACAATATTTGTAAGTGTTATAATCTAGAAATGGTCTGAATACGTGCCAAATAATCATATTTCAATTTCAATTTATAATCATATTTTCAATTTAAAAAAAAAATTCAATTTATAATCATATTATAATCAATTTATAATCATATTTTTTCATATATAGTGAGGGGCGCATTGACACCAATAGAATGTGGTTTTTATAATCCTTCAAAACTTCAAATTTGACAAACGTGTATTGAACTAGAGTATGAAAAAAATTGGACAAACCATGATCATATTTTCGACTGGACAAACCAAAATCATTTACCTTATATAAAAATGTATTTCTGTCTGTCTGTCTGCCTGTGTGTCTGTCTGCATTACTCGAGAATTAATCAAGCAAATGAAACCGAATTAAGCATATGGAGGTTTTAGGGTGCAATAAATGTTTCTATGGTGGTTAGAATCTCTACCCCCCTCTCTAAGGGATGGCTGTCATACAAATGAAACACATGTTTCTGCATTACTTGAGAATTAATCACGCAAACGAAACCAAATTTGGCATGTGAAGGTTTCAGAGTGTAATAAATGTATTTACGGTGGTTAGACAAATGAAAACAAAATTCCTGCATTACTCGAGAATCAATCAAGCAAACGAAACCAAATAAGGTATATGGAGGTTTTAGGGCGTAATAAATGTTTTCACGGGGGTTGGACACTCTATCCCCCTCTCTAAGGGGGAGCTGTCATACAAATGAAAGACAAATTTCTGCATAACTCGAAAACTAATCAAGAAAATGCCAAATTTGTCATGCTAAGGTTTTAGGGAACACAAAACGTGTCTATGGTGAATAGACACTCCTCCCGTCTTTCTGAGGGGGAGGGAGCTGCCATATAAATGACGTAAACATTTCCGCATAATTCAAGGACGTATCAAGCAAACGGAACTAAATTTGGCATGTGGAGGTTTTATGGTGAAGAAACATTTCTATGGTGGTTCGACACTCCTCCCCTCTCTCTAAGGGAGGGCTCCCATACAAATGAAACACAAATTTCTGCATAACTGGAGAACTAATAAAGCAACCGAAACCAAATTTGGCATATGGAGGTTTTACGATGCAATAAATACGAATGAAAAACAAATTTCTGCATAACTCGAAAACAAATGGAGCCAAATTTGGCATGTGAAGATTTTTGGAGGCACGAAACGTTTCTATGGTGAATAGACACTCCTCCCCCCTCTATAAAGGGAGAAGAAAGAGGGGTCTGTCTTTATTCTATCATATTTTCTGTATCAAATATTTATTCCACGTAACGAAGAAACATGTTATTTGCTAGTGGTTGAAAGATCTTGAACGAGAATTGTGTCTGAAAATAATCTGATATTTTAAAAACGAGCTTTTGGTAGAGTTACAAGGAACTTTTATAGGAAAAGGTAATTTTAAAGGGTCGATTAGAAGATCAATCAATGAACAGTTCTGTGGTTGGACCCATGAACGTGTGCTTAGTAAGGAAATGTGAATGTTTGAAAGTATTGATAACGAAAAATAAATTTTGGGCGGGACGAAGTTTGCTGGGTCAGCTGGTTTTTCTAATAAATTTACGTTTTCATAGTCACGTGTGTATAGGGTGGTGGAAAGAAATTGAATTAATGATACTCTTCGGCAGCTATTATCACGGAATAAATGTAGGGAGTCACATTTTCCCACATGATATTAGAGGCATAACTTATTGCGAATGAAATAAAACCACTCGAATGGTCTGTGACCTCATCGTTTATCTAGATCTTTTTTGTTTCTCTATTTGAAAAGCTTTATAAAACGGTCGGAAATACAATTTCAATCTGGCATAAATTTTCATGATTTTCCACCAACTGAAACAGTTGAGACAGCGATAAATTCGCCAAAATAAATATTTTTCCTATAGCGACAGCAGCTTCTGTCCGATGTCGTTTCCCTAGTGTTGGCTGTTTCACTTTTTTTTCTCTGAAACCTCGCTTTGTTTTTCGCTTCCCGATCCCCGAAATGAGGGCAGCATAACTTCAAATTCCGGGTCCCGCTGCGGCCAAACCACAGGCCTCTAAGCCTGTGGTTGAATATTTTACTGCTTTTACATTTAACCACCCGCTCACTCGCCGAGAATGCCTTCCTCCCGTGGACAAATTTGGGCCGCAACCGGTGCCATCGCCGGTGGCGGGTACCTCAAACAAAATTTAAACATAAATTCAATAATAAATATCGCCCGAAAACCATCGACAGCACGTTGCTCATGGCGAAATTTAGGAAATTTAGAAGACGAAAAACGCGCTAAAACAACATGCTGTTCCCGATAGGGAAAAAAGACGGTGCGTAATGTCGGGGACATAACCGGAGTGACGTAGGACTATACAAAGGGGACAGCTTTTGCTAAATATATATTTTAAATATATTGTTTTATTTTCTTCTCCTACGTGAATACCTACCTATCTACCTGAAAAATGGATTAGTTTACTGTTTACTCTTTATGAACATGTTGGGGGTTCTGAAAAGAACCTTTGGTATTGTGTTTTTGCGTTTTTTTTACAAACTTGATTCTTGATTTTTTTTTCAGAAGGCTTTGTACTTATTAAATGTTCAACGCCGGGCATCTTTCGGCGTATGCACATATCGTACAATCAAAATGATGGCTGTGAT
Organism: Toxorhynchites rutilus septentrionalis; assembly: GCF_029784135.1. Lineage (NCBI taxonomy): Eukaryota > Metazoa > Arthropoda > Insecta > Diptera > Culicidae > Toxorhynchites > Toxorhynchites rutilus. The sequence goes on along the minus strand of NC_073744.1, from coordinate 141,939,909 downwards.
AGGGAATGCATAGGTGGTCATCAGCTCATTCACTATCATATATTTCACTATTGAGCACATTACCGTACCTTAAACTGTGGTTTCAGAGACGAATGAATTGTAGGATTTGTAGTCTCCGCATATATAAAAATGAAAAAGAACTGAGGTTTTGGAGACGAACTCTACGATCTGTCGAGAAATAAACGAGCTATAAACGTTCTGAAATACCAACAGTAAATACAGGGACGGATGACCTTCGGATTAAAGTCCTTTAAAATAAGAACAGAGCAGCAACCGATGTGGTGTACGGTTTGAATGAGAATTTTCTTTACGGCAGCGGAGCGGGGGTTTTTAAGCTGACTGGCTGGTTCGAGAATTACGCATGTGTGAGACTGCGACCAATGTTTCGTTCATTTTTTTCTTTTTCCTTTCCAATCGTGCTTCATTCTATTTCGCTGCTGCTCTGGTTGCCCGTTTTGGTCGGTACGATTTGAGGAGCACAAAATGGACCAATCAAAAATGGGCACATAGTGCATTTGGACAATGCTTGATATTTCACAATTATTCAATTATTTATCTCAAGAAAAATGAAATATTATTCGTTATGATAGATGCGTAGATATATTTCCTATCAATTGATGCAAAAACCTTTGCGATCTATTGAGAAATGCTCGAGTTATAAGCGTTCCAAATCTTGCATTTTTTCCTACTTGTTCAGTGCCTAGATTTCCATTTCACCCCCTATATCTTCCAGTTAGACGTAGTCCTACGTCAAAATCGCTCAAACAGTCACACACACACACACTTTGCATGCCCACTTATTGAAGTTTACGCGTGAAGAAGGGTGGGAAATTTTGCGCCGCCGAAAAAATACTGCATGTCTATAACGAAGCGTCGGATGGAATATTTTCCGCCATCATTGAAGAGACCGGTGGAGTGAAAGAGTAGTGACCGCTGGTTGTGGAGGGAAGATTGGAAAATTGTTTTTCGCATATGTGACACGCGTTCTTCGGTTTTTCCCGAGGCCTTGTTCTGCTATGCGGCATGTCCCGGCAGGGCGTGAATTGCAGCGCACTGCAGATTCCAGGTGGCGAACGGTACAAATCCGAATGCTTCGAATAAAACGGCTAGAAGAGCATTTCTGATGTTTCGAGAAACGAGACAGCGCAGATTGGCAATTGAATCTGTTATCGCATTTCATCATTTTCATCTGTATTTTTTATATTGGAAACTAATGGGCAGCGCAAGTTTGGGTTGACATGTATTCCCATTCCCATTAGGGATTCTACGTAGCAATAATTAAATTGATAATCTCTAGCTAGCTGTCGCTTCCAACAAAACTGCAGCAAATAATCTTAATCTCGTGCTGGTCAGCCTTTCCCTATCGTAAAGTTCGAACCGGACGTTGCGGAAATTGTCCACTTTAGAAAGCAAATTAAAAGTTTATCTCCAACTAATCTGCTCAATCACAGTAAATCTCTATTTGTGGAAAACAGCCCTTTTGCAACCCAAGTTTGTTCCATTTCAGAGACTTCGCAAAAACGGGGCCCTCCGTTTGTGGCCGCCCGATGCTTCCGTTTTTATAAAACGGTCATATTTGCTGATAAGATAGCCGGAAAAAAGAGCCCAGAAAAGAAAAAAAAGCTAAGTTGGTAAACTGGTAAAAGCGTCCGTTACAGGCCAAATACACACACACACACAAAAAAAAGAAAAGGAATCCCGACAATCAAAGTAAAGAAATCGAAAATAATAAAAAATATTGAAAAGCATTTTGGGCCACTCGCCTGCTGGGTTGTCTGGAGTGGCCTGCCAGAGAAAAGGAAAACGCCAGCCCGGTTGATAAAGGAGAAGGAATGAAATTTTGTAGAATCGTTTAACAGCATCCAAACGCTTATACCCAATGAAATTGAAAACTTTATCGAGCCTCGTTCATTACACTCCATTAGCTTTGCTGCTCGAAGTCAAAGCGCGTAGCTTCGTTTTGCGCTTCCTCCCCTAGAACGAACCGTTTTCGCTCGCCCCAAAACCATTGCACTTTTCGCTGTCATCCAAAAGGAGTTGTTGCTTTTTCCGTAGTAAGGAATGGCGATCAGAAGTATACTTGATGATGTTGAAAATATGCCATTTTATCTTGGAATCTTCAAAAAGAATCGAACGTTGAAAGTGCAATATTAATCTGCCGTTTCGTCTGGTACATGGATAACTTTACTGTTCCACTATTGATAGATTCGAATGATTTTAACTGTCATATGGTCAATATTAATAACGACTAACCTGTATAAATAACAATGAGTTTTCCTACTATTTGTGCGCGCATCACTTGAGAACGAATCGCTCGATATGAACTGTCTTTATATTCTTGTTTTCGTCTCCGCCAAATTGAAAAAAGTAGAGAGGTGAGCCTAGGGGCACGAATGTAGGTTTGACGCAAGACTGTGATTGTTCGGAATAATTATATTTTTTTAAATGAAATTCTTTTCATTCTTCAGAAATCTGTTTTTTAACTTTTTCAAACGGTGGCCCTGAAAAGAGCTGTTTGTTATATAGGGTTGGGGAAAAAGAAATGTTGTATTTCTGATCGAAATTAGACGCTTCATTTAACATACTTAAAATTATCCAATTTAAGTCAAATATGCGCCGTTTTGTTCGCAAGCTTGTTTCCATTTAGAAGGCAACTTCATTATCCCCCCTTATAAAACCCCTCCTCCTTATTTGCAAAAAAAATCAGACAGCCAGTTTTCGCAAGCATCTTTTGAGGCCAACTTAGTATAACCAAGAGCGTTTTGCATGGACCGGGAGAGATGTTAATCACTTGGAGCCAGGTGCGGACTATACGGTGGGTGCAATAGGACATCCCATCCGAGCTCCCGTAGCTTCTGGCGGGTCATCAAAGATGTGTGAGGCCGAGCGTTGTCCTGGTGGAAAACAACACCATTTCTATTGATCATTTCTGGCCGCTTCTGGTCAATCGCCTGCTTCAAACGGTCAAGCTGCTCACAGTAGAGAACCGAGTTGTGGGTCTGGCCATAGTTGAGCAGCTCAGAGTGGATGATTCCCTTCCAATCCCACCAAACGCACAGAAAAACCTTCCTGGCCGTCAATCCGGGCTTGGCGATGGTTTGGGCCGGCTCACCGCGCTTCGACCACGACTTCCATAAACGGGTCCATAAACTACACGAATTTTTTCGGCACCCTTCGTTGCAGTTTTACCTCGCAGGTAGTAAAAACGTAAAATATGGCGAATTTCTTGCTTGGTGGACTCCATCTTTGACGCGCTATAACTTGAGACTGAAAAGGACAATCGCAACAAAACGACACTTGTAGCACAGATTGTCTTTAAATAGCCGTATAGTATGACCCGATGCGATAAGTACAACACAAGATATGTTTAAGTGTTGCCATATATTGACATTTCTTTTTCCCCAACCCAATCCCCTCCTATTCTACGCGGCGAATGACGTGAGATGGCTCAAGTCACGGTGTTCCCGAAGGCGAATGGGGTGACTATAGTTTGTCACTAGGTGAGATTTCAAGTCGTATCCTCATATGCTATCGACTCTGGTATTGAATAAGAGCTGAAAATTAAGGCGATTTCCAGAATAAAGCGAGAAACTTTGCCATCTCACCTCATCTCACCGCGCCGAATAAAGGGAAATATGCACTGATATCCCTCAAACGGGTTGTAACAATTGGGAATAATGGAAAGATGTACCACCCGCAACTTCAGACGTTTGAAACCAATTTGTTTTGAAACTTGATGGAAACTACCTAAAATCACAATTTTCGTTGTCATATGACGAATGTTTTTTTTTATTAATCCATTTATTTTTACAGGCTCAGTTACATAAGTTTAATGGAGCCAAACTCTTACATATATTTCAACTAGCATATATCAACATGTTGTTTCCTTAATTCTATGGTTAATGAAATAGGAAACCGATTACTCGCGGTCGACTCGAGTTTAGAAGGATGACACATTTTCATTAGGAAAAGGATGGGATGTAAGGAGATGTGTGTTTACAGTCGCACTCACATTCACCTTCACAATATGACGAATGTTAATTACAGCTGATTTTTGAGAAGGGTGTATTCAAAATCATTGATCTTTCTTTGAAAAATCGTAACTCAAAATCCAGATGTTTGATTGAAATATGATGTTCAACGAAGTTGTTATTTAGGAAAAATAACATTTTAAATACACTGTAAAAAAAATTTACTCAAAAATTGAATTTAATATTAAAAACTTTTATATCTCAAAAAACCTCCCCTTCGATATTTTTTGGTATGTTTTGACGTAGGACTACTTTCATTTCTATACTGGGGTGTAAAATCAAAGTTTCGAAAACGAAAGCGTTACGCCGAAGACCGAGATTTTGAGTGTTAATAGCTCCTAAACAACTGAACGAAATGGTATGATAAACACTTCATTCGAAAGATAAAATGTCTACGCGTTCTATACTTGTTACTTTCTGATCCAAAAACTTGTTTCAATAGTCTTAAATTTGCTTTCAAAATAGGCTATTGAAATCACCAATCGGTATATAAGCGAGCGCCGCTCGGAAATCCACTCAGTTCTAATTGAACAGCGATTGGAGCATGTTGTCGCTGTTGTGGTGAAGCTCTTCATTTATCATGAAAGCGCGGATGAACGGTGTCACCAAGAGCCTGTTTGTGCACCTTAGGCCAGAAGGGAATCCATCAGGAGGAGAGTGATGCTACAAACGGTTCCCCGGGAAGATCTCGAAGCAGCCGCTACACACACACACATACACGCACGGAATTCTTTCCGTTTGGATCGAGAAAGATCCGGAAAATAATCTGCCAGTTCCTCTAGGAATTTAGAAATACATTCATGTGAAAGAGTTTATTTGAATGTTTTCTATCCATGTAACACTGTGACCAAATACATTAGGTTTTGTGATTTTTCAATCAATCGCAATCAACAGGATAGCTTCTGAAGATTATTCTTCCCCATCAGTAGGATATTTCCGTATCCAATATTGGATGCATAAAACCTTGTGCCTCCAACGTAACGCTCTCGTTTTCGAAGTTCTCCAAATATTCATTCATTCAGAATGAATTCAGATTCAACTTCATACAAATGATCTCTAAATCAACGATAGTCCTACCTCACCCTTGCGGTTATACCATAGGTATAACCCACTTCCTGTTTTTATTGGAAAACACTTCCAATTTTCACAAAGTTTGACGTATAGTGGTGCCGAGTCGGACTCACCAAAATGAAGAGATAAATTTATGAATTTAAAATGCACAGTGAAATCGTAACAATTTAAGAAAAGTAACATAAAAAAATAGAATCTACATGTGATTCAACGTTGAAAACGATATATAACGTTTTATCATAGGACCATCTCGAGATATAATCAATTTCTAATAATGAAAATTTTTTTGGTAAAATGTCTAATCCTTATTCGTAATATTAAGTAGTAGTGTACATACTCGAATGTTTTACGACCATGATTTTTTATAATATGCAAAAAAAAATGTTGTGGGGAAGGAAGGGGAGGAGAGTTGTGGTTTGTGTGTCTATGTTTTGAGACATAAAAGTATTTAATAATCAATAAAATTTTTGAGTAAGATTTTTTAACAGTGTATTTTAATTGTTCTTCTCTTCTTCAACGGCACTAACGTTCCTAGAGGAACTTCACCGTCTCAACGTAGTATTACTTGCGTCATTTTTATTAGTACTTAGTTGAGATTTCTATGCCAAATAACACGCCTTGAACGCATTCTGAGTGGCAAGCTCTAGAATACGCGTGATCACAATGCAAGTCGGAGGAAATTCCTTTGACGAAAAATTCCCCCGACCAGAACGGGAATCGAACCCGAACACCCGGCATGTTAGTTATGACGCTAACCACTCGGCCACGGGAGCACATTTTAATTGTTATTTTTCCTAAATAGTTCATTGATTTTTCAACAACTTTACCAAACAACATACAGGGTAACTTCGATATAACGTGCATTTTACTTTCAAAATTGTACGTTGTATCGAATTATACACTATATCGAAGCATAATAAAGAACTCAGAAACGTAGCTTATATTACGTTATTGTATTGCAGTTTGAGTAAGGTCAATGAATAAATTCAACTAGAAGATGAAGCCAGCTTTTCTCATGATGTTTTCCTTCGTATTGTTGATTAAAGTTTTATTCATTTAGAATTCGGAATCACAAAACAGTTGTATTTCGAGATTGGTTAAAGGTACAAAACATGCTTAGTATCAAAATACAGGAAATTTATTGTTCTTTCAGGAAAAAAATATTCAATAAATTAGTCCTTTGGATTTTGAAAATGTGTACGTTATATCGAGTGACGTTATATCGAGGGTACGTTATATAGACGTTCCCCTGTATTTCAATCGAGCATCTGGATTTTGAGTTACGATTTTTTTAATCAAAAATCAATTATTTTGAATACGCCCTTTCCAAAAATCAGCCTTAATTAAAATTGGTCATATTACAACGAAAATTGTGATTTTAGGTAGTTTAATTATTTTTTTCTATGGAAATACACTAATTTCAGTGAGGTAATCTCACTAACCCACTCCGCCATCTACATCACCCTTACTCCTACGCATTGACTGGATGTCAATGTCATATTGCACATAATTTTGTGTTGCATACAACATTGACGGGAACCAAACTGAAAGAAAGAATGCATAATGCATGAACTGACTTCACATTAGCTCGCAAAACATACCTCTTTTATTCGTTAAATCGTTCACTTGTTTTTCAATTTCCAGACATCAAGTTGGTAGTCTAATGGTATATTATAACATATATCGAACGATAGAATTTTTAATTACTAGCTGACCCGGCAAACATCGTCCCACTCAACATTTGTTTTTTTGTTATCAATACTTTCAGACATTCATGTTTTCTTACTAAGCGCAAGTTCATGAGTCCAATCGCAGAACTGTACATTGATTCATCTTCTAATCGACCCCGTTGAATTTTTCTTTTACTAAAAAATTCCTAGTATTTCTACCAAAACTCATCATTATAATATCAGATTATTTTCAGACACAATTCTCGTTCTAGATTTTTCAACCACTTGCAAATAACATGTTTCTCCGTTACTTGGAATAAATGTTTGATACAGAAAATATGATAGAATAAAGATAGACCCTCCCCTCTTCTTCCCTTAGACAGGGGGAGGAGTGTCTATTCACCATAGAACGTTTCGTACTCCCTAAAATCTTCACATGCGAAATTTGCCACCATTTGCTTAATAAGTTTTCGAGTTATACAGAAATTTGTTTTTCATTTGTATGACAGTCAGACAGAGAGGGGGAGGAGTTTCGAACCACCGTAGAAACATTTATTGCATTCTGAAACCTCCACATGGCAAATTTGGTGTCGTTTGATCGATTAGTTCTCGAGTTATGCAGAAATTTGTGTTTCATTTGTATGGGAGACCCCCTTTAGAGAAGGGGAGGAGTGTCGAACCACCTTAGAAACGTTTCTTCTCCATAAAACCTTCACATGCCAGCATAGACGGGAGAAGTGTCTATTCATCATAGAAACGTTTTGTGTCAGCTAAAACCTTCGCATGCCAAATTTGGCATTTTCTTGATTAGTTTTCGAGTTGTGCAGAAAATTGTCTTTCATTAGTTCCACCTTTGAGAGGGGGGGGGGTGGATTGTCTAACGACCTCGAAAACATTTATTGCGCCGTAAAACCTCCATATACCTAATTTGGTTTCGTTTGCTTGATTAATTCTCGAGTAATGCAGAAATTTGTGTTTCATTTGTATGGCAGCCCCCCCCCCCCCTTAGAGAAAGGGGTGCAGGCTCTAACCATCATAGAAACATTTATTGCACCCTTAAACCTTCACATGCCAAATTTGGTTTCATTTGCTTCATTAATTCTCGAGCAATGCAGAAATTTGTGTTTCATTTGTAAGGCAGAATGACTGCATTTAGAAGGAGATTTATAAAGAGCTTTTTTGTTTTAAATCATTTTTAGCTATGAATTATAAATTCTTATTATAATTTATAGCTAAAAATGATTGTTAACATAGAAAAATTCGAAGTTTAGAAAATTCTTAAAAATTCGATGTTCCACAAAGTTCGTTAAAATAGTTTTACCATCTTGGCTCATTTTTTAAATTTATATTATTATATCTTTATAAATGTATAAACATGACTTCTTAAAAAAATATATATATATATATATATATATATATATATATATATATATATATATATATATATATAAGTTAACACCCACATCCCCATGTACTACACGAACAGATCAACTAACCACCGAACAACAGCGGTGACCCACTTCCAATAGAGCTAACGCATCAGTTCTCCGGGCGACACATGAACAAACAGCGCATCATCATTGACGGCGCATCGACCTGAATATTTGCACCGTCAACATCATCGATACCAACGACCCATCGAAACATCGACCTATCGTTCGATACACAATCCTAAGGCTCAGCGCTTTGGCCAGGTCGAAGTCCACCACGATCGAGCTCACCGGAACCAAACTGGAGAATCAGCATAACCGTACGCCGCGTTAGGGAACTCAGCTCAGGCTAATTAGTAAGGAATAAAGTCAGTCATAATTCGATGTTCAAGTGAGGTAGTTCGTTTATAATTTTTTAAAAACCTTCCCAAAGGCCTAACTTCTTTAACTGGCGCAGTCGGTAGGATGCGATTACCGCTCAAGTGTTTCGAAATAGATATGAAATAGTGATCGAATTGATTAAGTGCAGAACAATATCGGATTAACAGAAAATAGAAATAATCTAGTGCAAAGTGAAGTTTAACTGAATAACGAGAAAAAGAGGCCCAAATACAAAAGACAATACGTGTGCTTCGAAAAAGACTTGAACATTACTAATGTTTGTTTCAAAGAAGAAATTTATCAGATCAATCAATGAAGGTGCTATCGGGAAGAACCACTCTGCGAATATTAGTTTTATTCTCCATGTAAGTAATTCTCCACAATTATTATCTTATACCTTCTATATAACTAAAGTTAAAACACCCAATGTGGCAGAATTGATATCTGCATAAATATTAATAATATCATTATCAAAAGAAATTAAACGTATGTGCAAGTAGACCACCTCGCGTAGCGAGTAACTAGTGTGTAACAAACAGAGAGCATATCTGTAGTTCCACTAGTGCGGAAAGTTCTTATCAGACCATCCAACGGTGAAGTGCTAATCTCACACCGCGTAGGAGACTGATCGCATAGCAGAGTGAATATCTGTGGTAGATGCGATCGGTACAATAAGATTTCCCCCGGTCGAAAGCACAGTGTCTACACAGCAGAGAGAATATCTGCGCCGTGTGTAGCCAGCCGCGTTTAGATTGTAAGAAACAATCGCCATATAAAATATCGCGTTTAGATTTAAGAAAATTCTAAAGAAAAACTAATCAAATTTCTTCACCCCCGAGATATAGGATTTGATGGACCGTTTCCATCCCTATAATTTAAGAAATCGAGAAATGAACACGGAAATGAACAATTCTCCTAACCCAATACCTCCTCCTCCACCTCAACCGAATCCTTTACTACCCCCTAGACAGAACATGAATCGAATTGAAGAAACAAACAGAATATTCGAACAGGCTGAAAAGATTACGAAATCTCTCCAAACACCCCAAGCGGTGAGAGAACTGCAACCATTCGACGGCAATCCCGTTAAGTTGCATAGTTTCATTAGGTCCGTCGAACATTTTATGCCATTCATGGAACCTATTAAAAATACACCTTTCGAGCAAATTTGGCTTCAAGCTATAAGAAGCAAAATAATTAATGAAGCGGACCAAGTCCTAGAAACTTATGGAACTTCTCTCAACTGGGATGAGATTAAAGCAAATCTCATCGCTTATTATAATGATAAACGTGACTCAGTCACACTTACCCGCGAGCTGTTTCAACTTCAGCAAAACGGATCAGTTGAACAATTTTTTGGACAAGTACAAAATCTTCTATCCTTACTAATTAATAATACTAATATTTCTCCAAGAGAAGAGAATATTAAAAATGATAGAAACTCGACGCATAAGGAAAATGCTCTACAGGTTTTCCTAGCAGGGCTGAAAGAGCCGATTGGAGGGAACGTGCGTGCACGTCAACCCAGAAATATAAAACAAGCATTTGATGCTGCGGTAGAAGAACGTAACTATCAAAGTCGTACGGGCTTAAGTAAACCGACTTTAACACCACGTTTACCCAAACCAATACATTTTTATCCTCAATTACAAACTCGTCAACCGATGTTTAATCATCGACCATTTATTCCCCGTCAACCATATCAATCATATCAGCATGAAAGTATTCCAACCAGACCAAACTTTACGCATCGTTTTCCAGCTCCACCTCAGGGCAATAATACCAACAATGGACAACTTCGGAAAGCATTACCGAGTCCAATGAATGCTGATAAATCCATTCGCTCTAAATATGTAAATTACGTTAATAGACCACCGCATAATTATAATGCAAGAAGCCAATTCTTTCCTGCTGTCCCACCGAGACCAGCACGGATAACGGAATTAAGAAATATTGAACAAACTCAACAAAACGCTCAAGAGTATCAATACGAGTATCAATGTTATCCCTTGGCAAGTTATCACCACGATTACTACCCAACGCCAATGGATAATTATTCATACGAAGAAGACCATTCAGAAATACATTTAGAAAATGAGCAAGAAACTTCCAATGAGACCTACGAACAAGAAACTTCTAGCGAAGCAGTCGATAACCTAAATTTTCAACTGGAAAGCACATCCCATTTCCCCAGGTAAACTCAAAAAATTTCATCCCTTACATGGAAATTCCCACACGTCAAGGGTTTGGATTGAAATTATTGATAGATACGGGAGCTAACAAAAATTATTTATGCCCCCGATTTGTGAAAAAATCCTTTGCGCTGCCTACACCAACTGTTGTCTCCAACATCTCAGGCACTCACAAAATTGAACGATATGTCGACTTCAATCCATTTCCCGACTTAACTGATAAATCGTTCAAATTTCATATTTTTGATTTTCATAATTTTTTCCACGGCCTTATTGGGTATGAAACGCTTCAGGAACTTAAAGCGAAGATTGAAACAGATGACAATTCCATAACCATATTAGGAACAAAACTTCAGATGCTCAGAAAACATCCAGAACCTTTCTCAAAGGAAATTTCAAGAGAAACCATTCATAATATAGAGATACCAGTTTCCGAGCAATCAGGTGATTTTTTACTAGAAGATGATCTCGAAATCAATACAAACCTTTTCATATGTGCTGGTTTATACCAAGCAGTAGGTCATAAAGCCATTGTCAGTCTCAAGAACAGTTCAACTGAGAATCAAACACTTTCATTAGATTATCCACTTGAGATCACTCTTAATAACTTTGAATGCTTGGTTGAGCAAAACGAATTCAATTTTTTGGAAGCTCGTCCTGACAGATTCAGAAAACTTATGGACCAACTTCGTCTGGATCATTTAAACAGAGAAGAGAAAAATAGTTTGATCAATGTCATTGAGGAAAATCAAGATATTTTTCACCTCGACAACGAACCCCTTACAGCTACTAATGTTGTGAAACATAAAATTTTGACCCATGATGAGATACCTGTGTATCAGAAAAGCTATAGGTATCCTCATTGCCATAAAGAGGAAGTCGGCAAACAAATTCAGAAAATGCTTGATGAAAACATAATTCGTCCTTCTACGTCACCATGGAATTCACCCATTTGGGTCGTTCCGAAGAAAGCGGATGCTGCAGGTATTCAAAAATGGAGAATCGTCGTTGATTACAGAAAGCTCAATGCTAAAACTGTGGATGATAAATTCCCCATACCGAATATCACGGATATCCTAGATAAATTAGGGAGAAGTAAATATTTTACAACCCTAGATTTAGCTTCGGGATTCCACCAAATTCTGATGGAAAAAGACGATATTCAAAAAACTGCATTTTCAACTGAGAACGGCCACTACGAATATCTAAGAATGCCATTCGGGCTGAAAAACGCCCCGGCAACATTTCAGAGAACAATGAATGCTGTGCTGGTAGGCCTAGCCGGATTTATCTGCCTAGTGTATATGGACGATATCATTGTATTCAGCAGCAGTTTACAAGAACACTGCAACAACTTAAATAAAATTTTCGCTGCTCTTAAAAAAGCCAACTTAAAAATACAGCTCGACAAAAGTGAATTTTTGAAGAAAGAGGTCTCCTTCCTCGGTCACGTGGTGAATGAAGAAGGTGTAAAACCAAACCCAGAAAAAATTGAAGTTATCCAAAATTGGCCAATTCCCAAAACCGAGAAGGACATTAAATCCTTCTTAGGAACACTGGGATACTATAGAAAATTCATAAAGGATTTCAGCCGGATAACGAAACCGCTAACACAATGTCTTCGGAAAAATGAGAAAGTAGAACATACTCCAGAATTTCTAAAAGCATTCAACAAGTGCAAACAGATACTTTCTAGCAGCGCTATTCTAATACACCCAGATTTCGAAAAAACCTTCATATTGACAACAGATGCATCCAAATACGCAATAGGAGCTGTTCTCTCACAAGGTCCAATCGGAAGAGATAAACCTGTTGCTTTTGCATCGAGAACACTCAGTCAAACCGAAGAAAAGTACTCCACTATTGAGAAGGAGTTACTAGCTATTTATTGGGCAACCAAATATTTCCGACCGTACCTTTTCGGAAATAAATTCATTTTATACACAGATCACAAGCCGCTTACTTGCGCCGTGAACTTGAAAGATCCATCAAGTAAAATTGCCAGATGGATGATTGCTTTAATGGACTATTCCTACGATATAAGATATCGTGCCGGAAAACAAAATGTCGTTGCCGATGGCCTCTCTAGAATTCCCCAAAATTTAAATCTGAATGAAGAACAAAATGATTCTTCATCAGACGCTGCTACGCAACATTCGGCAGACACCGATGACTCGGAATTTATCGCATGTACCGAAAAACCGGTAAACACTTTTTCCAATCAGATCATTTTGAAAATAGATGGAACTGAGAGTGAGACCACCGGAGAACAAGTTTTTCCCAAAGTCCTAAGACACACGTTTACAAAAGTGAATTTTGGTGTACCAATATTACTAAGAATATTCAAAGAATTCATGGATCCTAAAAGAGTAAATTGCATTTACTGCCCAGAAAATCTCATCAACACCCTTCAAATTGTGTATAAAAACTATTTTTCTCGCGTCAAAACGTTTAAAGTAGTTATTTCACAAAAGTTCTTAATTGACTTAAAAACTGAAGAAGAACAGAATGAAGTCATAAATACAACACATACAAGAGCTCACAGAGGCATCGAAGAAAATCTGATGGCTATCAGCCAGAAATTCTACTTCCCGAACATGAAAAGGAAAGTTAGAACACACGTCACATTGTGCAATACGTGTAAAACTGCTAAATATGAGCGACATCCTTATAAATTGAACCTAGCCCAAACTCCAATACCTAAAAAGCCGCTAGACATAGTTCATGTTGATATATTCATATGTCAACCAAACACGTTCATATCCGTGGTAGACAAATTATCGAAGTTCGGAATGCTTTTTCCAATTAAATCGAGATCGATTCCTGACGTCCGTTCAGGACTGACAAAATTCTTCTCAACATATGGGATACCCAGACTTTTGGTCAGTGACAATGAACCAGCACTAAAGTCTGTTGAAGTAAGAGGCATGTTAGAAGAACTAGGAATTGAAACATATTTCACACCATCTAATAAAAGCGAAGTGAATGGAATCGTTGAACGATTTCACTCAACAATTGCAGAAATGTTTCGCTGTTGTAGATCGAAACATGAGGGATTAAGTAAGAAAGAGTTGTTTAGAGTCACTGTAGCACTTTATAACGACACTATTCACTCTTCAACCAAGATGCGACCCAAAGAAGTATTCTTTGGAATAAAAGAGGGAGAGGTGAGACCGAGTAACATTGAAGAAATTGTTAGGAAAAGGAATGAAATATACAATGAAGCAACATTAGCTCTCATTAAAAAACAAAAACAAGATTTACAGCACCACAACAAAAACAAGGAAGCTGACCCATCACTGGAAGTGGACGAAACTGTATACGTCGCGCGCCAAGGGGTCAAAAGTAAAACAAAGGATAAGTATAAACGATATCAAATCGCAAGAGATAACACAAAAACCTTCCAAGATCAGAATGGAAGAACGATACATAAAACAAAAATAAGACGTCAAAGAAAATGACGTCTCGAAACCCAAAGTAGTACTCACATATTTCTCTATTCCAGATTAGCCCTTGATGTTACAGCAGAAGTGACGATAACAGACCTCTCACGACATGATGGAATAATAGCATTTAGCGAGAGAGAAGCGAAGATTATCACATCTCAACATTTCCATCTCCACATCGTGGATTTGGAAAAGTTCGAAAGTAGTTTCACCAACCTCCAGTATACGTTACACCAGTTCGAACGACAAAATTTCACGAAACCATACCTTAAAACATTGGACATTAGGATGAAACAAATTTCCGACAATTACAAACAGTTGAAACCCATACACCGACAGAAACGAGGACTCTTAAACCCATTAGGAACGTTTATCAAATCATTGACCGGCAATTTAGACGACGACGATTTACAATTAATCCGACAAACGATAGAAAATTCAAAAACCAAAACCAACACACTTATTGACAACAACAACCGACAAATCAGAATCAATCAGGAATTCGAAGCTAAAATTAACAATTTAATTAGCCACGTAAATGAAAACCAAATTGAGGTTTTAAGAAGAATATCGAGAATTGCCAATAACGTAAACACAGAATATGAAAATCATTTAAAAGGAATAGTTCACGATCTATTTTTCAATCTAGATCTACTAAACAACCAACTAAGAGACATTTTTGAAATTGTACAACTATCGAAAATAGGGATTTTATCTAGGGCAATATTAAACAATAATGAAACAGAGTTTGTACTAGAAAAGTTAGAAGAACAAAATATTCACATTAACAATATTGACCAAATTTATGAATTTCTTAGTATAGAAACACATCATGAAAGTACAAAAATAATATTTGTGATCAAGATCCCAATATTTATGTCAGAAAAGTTCCAATATATTAGATTTGAAACATTACCAAGAAAAAACAGAATTATATCGACACCCTACAACTCAGCTGTTCTGAGTAAAACACTGACACTAGGAATAAATAACGAATGTACAATTGTTGAAAATTATAGAATTTGCCAAAGACAGGAGCTCACGAATTTAACAGGCGACGGTTGTATCGACAACGCATTAAGAGGAATCAACGCATCTTGCCCCTACGAGGAACATCGCATCGGAATGGACATTAAGCCTATCGACGACCACACGCTGATCGTGAGAAACGCTGATAAATCCGTTCTTCTGGATTCAAATTGCAACATCAAATCGAGACAGATAACGGGAACTCTACTGATCAAATATCCAAACTGCTCTGTTTCAATCAATGGAAGCAAATACGACGACAAGAGGACAATTAATCATCACGAGATCAGAACTATTTCAACAATTGGAGTGAACTTTCAGCCAACAGTAATCTTCAACCAACCTGATCTGCAACAAGTAAACCTGCTTAGAATTGAAAACCGAGACCACATCCATAAACTGCAAAGAGACCACATAACACTGCAACATACTACGATTGGATTCCTGATTCCACTCGCAGCCATGATCATAGGATTGGCAATCATGAGCCTGAAGAAACATATTGGAGTATACACCACACCACGAAATGTATCAACAGAGGTAAAACCCTATGCTAACACAAAAAGCATGACATCTTCCCTCTCCTCAGATCAAACCCAACAAGACAAATCACTAGAAAACCCAGCACAAACAACTTCAACGATACTCGCAGAAGTTCATCTATGCAACAATCAACAACAGCGGTTTCAATTCTAGCAGCCTCATCGAATTGTACCTCCGAAGAAAACAACTTAAGATTCGAGACGAATCTTCATTAGGGAGAGAGTAGTTAACACCCACATCCCCATGTACTACACGAACAGATCAACTAACCACCGAACAACAGCGGTGACCCACTTCCAATAGAGCTAACGCATCAGTTCTCCGGGCGACACATGAACAAACAGCGCATCATCATTGACGGCGCATCGACCTGAATATTTGCACCGTCAACATCATCGATACCAACGACCCATCGAAACATCGACCTATCGTTCGATACACAATCCTAAGGCTCAGCGCTTTGGCCAGGTCGAAGTCCACCACGATCGAGCTCACCGGAACCAAACTGGAGAATCAGCATAACCGTACGCCGCGTTAGGGAACTCAGCTCAGGCTAATTAGTAAGGAATAAAGTCAGTCATAATTCGATGTTCAAGTGAGGTAGTTCGTTTATAATTTTTTAAAAACCTTCCCAAAGGCCTAACTTCTTTAACTTATATATATAAATATATATATATATATTTATATATATATATATATATATATATATATATATATATATATATATATATATACATATAAATTTAAAAAAAAACTAAATTGAAAAAGACAATAAATGAGAAATGTTTTTTTTTTCAAATATCTACAGCTGCATTTAGAAGAAGATTGACAAAGAACTATTTTTATTTTTAATCACATCATAATTTAAAAATAGTGGCTAAAAATGATCGTTAACATACAAAAATTCGATGTTTCAAAAAAATTTCAAAAAAATTCGATGTTCCACAAAGCTCGTCAAAAATAGTTTTACCATCTTGGACTCATTTTTCATATTTTCTACATCACTTCTTTTTTAGATGAAAAAAATAAAAAAATAAAAATATGTATTTTAGACATTGCAAATAAAAGTTTTTTTTTGTAAATAAAAAAAAGAGTATTTATTTTGTTTCTCAGTGTATATTCTTGTTACGTTTAAACATCAATACTCCAGAACTCTTTCTAAGACACTATTTCGATACGAATCATGGTTTTTGAGATAGAAATTATCAAAGATTTCTCTTACTAAAATCGATACGCCCTTTTCAAAAGTTACACTTGAGTCAAAAAAATCCCAAACGCTGTGCTCATATTTCCTCCAACCCAAACGGAATAGAAACTCTAGTTCGAATCAAAAATACAAGTTTTCAGTTCGATTTTATTTGGAATTGCACCATGGCTTTAGATTATAGGGCGCTATATTTCTTTATATTTTTTCTTGAAAGCTGAGGATTTTTTACATAACATATCCAAAAATCAGAGAGGCGTTATTTTTTGAAAGGGCTTTGATTTTTCAGAGCTAACCGATGCAATTTTTTCCTCTTTTTTCCACCACAAAAATCTTCAACCAAGTAAACTATAAGAAACAAATACAATTAATAATTACGAAAACAAAATTCCTTTTTTTCTCAAGTCTATTTTTTTTAAAGAAGACTATCTTATCGGCTTTAATTTGATATGTCAATCATCTGAATCGGTCCAGTAGTTAAAAAGTTATTAATTTTAGTAGTGGGAAAAAGAGTAAAATATAATCCTATAATCCGCTATAATCCGAGAACCACTATATCGGTTTGGTATGGAATGGCTGTATAGATATAGATAGAGAAAGACAATAATCGTCATTAAGGTATCCGATGTGGGTGGAGTGGAGTAGGATTCTCACAACTAGAATAAAAGAATATAATTTTAGGGATCAAAAAACTTCAAAATCCCGGAAAAATAAAAAGGCTGGAAAACCGGTAAAAACTAAAAATGGAGATATTTTGCCTTTGACTGTTTGCCTGGAAAAACTGGAAATGCGTGTGTCCGCTCATTTAATTTTTTTTTCTTTTTTCATCAACTGGTAAAATACATAGTGAAGTAGTCATTCTATACAATTTAATGCTGCAATCGCAAAAAAAATTGTTTAGGTACTTAGGTACTCACAATTCAGTAGGTAGGTTTATAACCACTAACCCCTACATGAGAATTCCTTTGTATTTCGTTCATATTGTTTCGTACAATACTCTTTCTCTGAGCATGCCCCAGAATCGTTTCATCTAACAATTAATTCCACAATAACGACAATGGCGTTGATCATATGTAACATTCGATTATTATGCTACAATGTCTTCAAATCATAATGCATGACCACACAATGGAGTACAAAAGCTGACCTGAATCGTAAATCGCCGCAAAAAATTTACTTACTTTTTCTCATCATCTCCGAGCAAGGATAAGTCTTTGCAACCCCTTGAAGGCTTGTGTAATGCCCTCAGTAAGCAACATCTTACGTGAGTGCCATTAATGTATCAACAGATGTGTGCCGTTGCCTTTGAAGATCAAGCAACTGTTTGGCAAGCAAGCAAACAGGCCAGCAAGCAAATCTACCTCCAGCGTGTTACGAAGCACAATTCTGAACTTCCAGATGAGAACCCTGCATTGTTGTTTATTGCATCATTCAAAGTCTGTGCAAGAATCGGATGGGGAACAGCTTTTCAATGCTTACAACATTTTATCGGTTCGAAAGAATGAGAAATAACGAATGATTACGCCATTACCCTTTTTTAATAGACTAACTTAGTTTACAAAGGATATTGCCTCCGCTTGACCTTCCTTGTGCGAGTCCTGCCTCCTCCGCTTCCTTCAATAATAAAAAGCTCAGAGCCGCCCTCTGCAGACGACTCTGTATCTTTGCATCTTCGCTTATTCACTTTTTTATTAGCTTTTGTTTGGGCTTTTATATGGGATCATAAATTTTATTCAAAATCAAGCACGCAATTGTGTATGTATGTGTGTGTGCGAATGTAGATGGAATTCTTCCTCGATGGAGTGGAGCGCTTCCCTTCTCATTTATCTCCACCATATGTACCCTTCCATGTTATCCGTGCTTAAAAGGTACAAACCAAGGCCGCAAGGAATCTTATACCAACTCGAGCGTGTTTGTGTAACTCTAGCTCATAAAAATTACATCACGCAGATACTGGAATAAAACTTGATCCAGAAGTGTCTTTCGTGTCTCAACGAGATGAATGTCGGCGAGAAAAAAAATCTTGCTCCTCCCACCACCGATCTTCCGCGCGACTGATTTACATTCCTTCCTTCTTGCTCATATGCGCGTAGAGTTTCATCGGAGCACATTCCGAAAGGGAAACTCATCTCGGAGGAATGATTTCTGCCGTATTGCGCCCCGTCTGACACGTAATTCCATTCGTCGTCGTATCCCGCTAAATTAGTAGCACAAAGTTTCCTTCTGCTGCTGCCACAGGGAGGCAGCTGTTAGGCAGTCACGGCCTTCAGCTAGTGGAAAAAGAACATCCTTGCTTCGCTGAGATGGTTAATAAAATCCGCCGGAAGTTGTTGGACAGCGGAAAAATTATGCTCCATGAAATCACTATAAAGGCAAATTGCAAATTTATTGATGTAGCTCCGAAACCAATTACACAAATTTAGTTCTGTTCCGGTTTTGCATTGCAAAACCAAAGTGTTTGGAGCAAGCAGATTCCACTTTATATCCACGAACAAAATACTTCTTTCAGCACATGGCTTTCCGCGGATTGCGGATCGTAAAAAAGGACAATTACTTTCCCGGCAGGAATAAAAATTAACACAAATTCGTCCGACATCCAATCAAATACGTCTAAAAGGTGTCGAGGTGATTACCGATAATTGTCCACTTTGTTCCCTGGCAATCTGCGCTGGAACGTGCCGATAAAGGAAGCAATCGGTGGGAGCAGATACGAATTTCAGCCCCGGGGGCAGAAGACCACCTTTCCCCAAATTTCATGGCGCCGCTGATGGCAATCAAATCGTTTTACTGCAGTGTATATTTCAAAGGAACTCGTCCCCCATCCCTTTCAATTCAGGAGTATCATTAGCAATTCGGCGCGCACTTGAAAACTTGAATTTCGCAAATTGTGCCTTTCTTTGTTGCCACCGACACAACCATTCGCAACGCTCATTTTGCGGACCGCCATAACTTGGGGCCGGCAGCAGCCGTCACATCCGCAGTAAAATCATTAAATAACATTTTGAGGAGGAAAGCGAGTGACCTGCCGAGTTTGCGGTCAGTTTGCGGGGAAGGATGGAGGCGTTTGGTTTTTTGTATAACAACTTCAAATTGCACACATTCGAGGCCTTTCCACGCTGCGCACTTTGTTTGCTTAGTAATATCCTGCGAAAAGCTTCGGCAGGAGATGGTTCAACAAACTTTGCATTGAAAGAACATGGATCTAGCTGCCCGCCGGCCACAGTTCGGCGAGCTGATGGGGGCGGGGCTTTCAAGGAGGTCAAGAGAAACACTACTCAAATCTCGTTCTAGATGCAGGGGTTATCAAGCAATGCAAGGTAGAGCAGGGTTGTAACCATTTGAATTAGACTTCTTGCTCAGTTATTTTCAAAATGGGATCAATGATCCGATGTCTAAATTAGGCCTCAAAAATGTGAAATTTCAACTGATCATATGAATATTAGGTGAAACGAGTTGCAAAAAAGATGGCTCCAAAAGTAAGTGTTGACAATTTATATTACTTGATAATGGTCCCTGAGAAAATTTAGGCGGCCAAAACCCAAAAAATGAAGTTGCATAAAAAAATCATATAGTCTATCCTATTTCGGGGGTTTTCGAAAAAAAAAATTATGTCTAATGTCTTAATATTGCATGAAACGTCGAGATCTAGTGTCATTTCGAAAAAAATTGTTTTGCCAAAAATCGATACTCTGGGGCTTTTTTCCGTTTCGGGTTTTTTTTTCGGAATACGGAGTCCCGATCGGGCAGTCGTCGGGTGTAGACCTGTTTGGTTCGCTCCGCGCTAGGTTCTTTTTTTGTCGTGCGTCGTGTTCAAACTTGTTTCGATATTGTCCGCCGTGCGGGGAAATTATAAAATGTCGGTTTCGTGAGTGTCTTCGAAAAAGTGAAATTTAAAAAGGCTAAAAGTGGTTTTTCGTTTTTTTTTTACTAAAAGTCGTTATTATAAATAAGCTTTAGCAATTTCGATTTCTTGCAGTGTTTTTGTGTGTGTGTATGTGTGCCGCAGTGAATATATCACCGTGAGAGGATCTGCAGGTGTTATGCTATGACCCATCGCAAGAAAGTTTTTTCTTTTCAATGGCTTGAACGGTATTTCATAGGAAGGTTTGAAATTCCCATTCTCATTCTCATTGACGTGTGTGTATATATGTTGGGAGAGTGTTTTTTTTTGGAGCTAAATTAAGTTATTTTTCTTAAGTTCTCTATTCTCTTCTCAAGCAAAGTTCCTTTCTCTCTCGCACATATGCATCATACTGGGTAGTGTGGTGGAGGATGCGGCTGTGTGCGAGAATGTGGCTGTAGGAGTGGTGTGCGGTCGTGAGGTTGCTGCTGCATGCAATTGAATTGATTTGAGTGCATTGGTTTCCCTCGCTTTGTTCGGGCTCGCCTTCTTCTGGCTGGCAGAGTGGTTTGTTTCTTTTCGTCATTTGTGCAGTCGGGTTTTCGTGAGTGCTTGGATCCACTGTCACCGTAGCCTTGAGTGCAGTTGTTTGGAATCGGAATACATACGAGCATTTGATTGTACGATGACTGACGAAGGGAGGCAGGCTTTTTTTCGCTTAGTGTGGTGAAGGAGGTGGGATTTGGTTCACACTGGCAGCCACACCGCTGCAGATTTGTGTAGCTGTTTACTTCTCGCGATTGCAGGCGATTCGTGCGGCCGCACTTTCGCACCGAGGTGCATCAAAGTTCCATTAAAATTGTGAGATCCTTTCATTGCCTTTGGGTTCAATATATTTCATATTAGGTTGGGAAAAGGGAATTGAGCAACGTTAGAATGATCCCATTTAGGTTATACATACTCACCGTTTACTATGATATCCTATTTTTCTTATTGCTCCTATCAACTAGATCGCAATCATATATGAGATATAACCACGCGCGAACTATTATAAAAATTTATAAACTTCTTTTTAAAAAATTACAATTTAATTATAAATTATAAATATGTAAACTTTAAGTGTAATAGCTAATGCAGTGTGTGAATTTATTTAAAATATAGGACGATTGTTTCTAGGTGAGTCCTCACGGTTACCTTCTCAGGCTTCCCAAAGATAATTCTACACCTTGATTGAAGTTTTATAAAGCATTCGCATGATAAATTACGGAATATATCGTAATATATTACACATCGACGGGTTGATTGATAGTAGAGGAGTTCTCCCGGTTACCTTCTCAGGTTTCCCAAAGTAAACAATCCGTCGCCGCGATTGGGGTTAAACACTACGCGCTGGTCCGATTGGTTTGAGAGGAGTTCTCTTGGTTACCTTCTCAGGTTTCTTACAGTTAAATCTTCGCAGTTGCGATTGAATTTCGACAACGATTGCGTGCGAGAAATCATTATTACAGGTTTTCCTTCTCAGGATACCTAAAGACCTCTTCCGCGTGTTAAAATATGAGTTCGCGTTTACATAATCACATCACTTACCACAGTGAATCCTGATTCTTACCTCTTCCCACTAACAACTATCCCTTCCATGATATTCGCTAGGGAACCACGCTATAGAGGCGACCCTTCTGGCCTTCCGGCGGCGAATATCATACTAAAATTCCTTCCCTTCCCACGGTGACTGTAAGGACGTGGCCGGCGTCGTTATTGACCATTTAAAGCTCGAATCACCGAAAATTGTACAACGAGAATGATTTGCTAGTCCCAAGCGTCATTCTGTGTGTTCTTTGTGCAATTTGGTTGGTTCAGGTCAATCACGGAGAGCAACTACGAATTGTACAGTCTACCCAAGCTCAAGCTCAAGCTCAAGCTCGGGTTTTTTTTTCGGAATACGAAACGAAATATATGATATTGGGTACCAATAAAAATAGTTATCAAGTTTTTTATATCGGAGCTCGCTGCGAAATGTTGATTTGCACGATAATATACTCTATGCAGAATATTAGCTCATTCGAACTTCATTTATTAGTGTCACGGATGTTAAAATTTGAGTTTTTTCGAAAAACGAAAGATCACCGAAAATCTGGGTTTTCAAAATAAATTGTTAGTGCCAAATATCTTAGAATTGCTTTACTCGTCGATATTTACTGTTATCTCGAAAACAAATTGTCAAAAAAAAATTTTTTTTTGGCTATTGGTCGTTTTTTCGTCTGAAAAGTCGATTTTTGACTAAAACAATTTTTTTTAGGTAACTGTAAATCTCGACGCGTCATGCAATTTTAAGATATTTAGCATCACAATTTTTTTCCGAAAACCCTGATTTCCTTTCTCCTACCTTGGATGATTTTTCGATGTTCAAAAAACTCAAACTTTGTCCGCTTTGCGCCACTCTCCCTTAAGTGAGCTGATATTTGGCACAGGGTGTTTTTTCTGCTTCGGCGTCAGCATCGGGACCTTCCGGGGGTTTTCCCCCCCGTAGCCCCTGCTCCACCAGCCGCCGCTGAACTGTCCGGGAGCTCTCGGACAAGTTCAGTTCGTCCCGGATCATTTTCGTGGCCTTGAAGGGATCTTTCCTGGAGGCTCGCTGTATGGCAGACTCATCCTTCGCGGTCGTTATCCTTGGGCGTTCAATCGTTTCGAATTTTTTGCGGTCGTGGAGGGCATTGAACACGAACATTTTGGATCGTCCCAAGTACTCTGCGATTTCGCGTTGGTTGCTACCTGCCGTGGACACTTTGCGGATGACCATCCGCTGTGTTTCCGTGCAATTTTGCGCGCGACCCATTTTT
Source organism: Toxorhynchites rutilus septentrionalis (assembly GCF_029784135.1). Lineage (NCBI taxonomy): Eukaryota > Metazoa > Arthropoda > Insecta > Diptera > Culicidae > Toxorhynchites > Toxorhynchites rutilus. The sequence continues at coordinate 141,916,234 of NC_073744.1, read as the reverse complement.
CGTTGACTGCAACTAGAATTGAAACGAAAATTGAAACCTTACATACTTCTTGTTTATATAATATATCGTAAGAACGATTCTGCGTAATATGCATTTGAAAACTCTTAATAAACGTTACATTTTCCGTAGAGTGACCCCCCTATGTAGAAATCAAAGACGTAGTTAAAACAAATTCTATTAATTTTACAACTGAAATCAAATAATCCTAAACTCGAATTAATTGGTACTTTCAAGCTCTATTCAAAATGCTTTTTTGCAAACGATATACAATATTTCACTCGGGAAGATCAATGAGAAAAAAAACAGGAAGTGAGTTATATCTATGGTATAACCGCAAGGGGGTGACGTAGGACTATCGTTGATTTAGAGATCATTTGTTTGAAGTTGAATCTTAATCCATTCTGAATGAATGAATATTTGGGGGACTTCGAAAACGAGAGCGTTACGTTGGAGGCACAAGGTTTTATGTATCCAATATTGGATACAAAAAAACTTGTTCTGAAGAACAATCTTCAGAAGCTTTTCTACTAACTACACTTGATTGACAAATCACAAAACCAAATGTATGTGGTTGCAGTATTATATGGATAGGAAACATTAAAATAAACTCTTTTGGTTGAATGTAATTTTCAATTCAAAGGGGAACTGGCAGATTATTTTTCAGCAACGATCACTTCTTTCCAGGTTTCTTCCCGATAACCAGCGAACGAAAAGAGTTGCGCGCGTGTATGTGTGTGTGTGTGGTGACTGCTTCGATGTCTTCCCAGGGAACCGTTTTTCGATGATGATACTCTCTTGGTCATCTTCTCTTCTCCTTCTGATCGATCGGCTTTTCTGCGCTCCCTCACAGTTAAAACAAACTGATAGCGTTTCAGGTCAGGTCAGGCCAGGTAATGAATCCCTCGATCCCTCACCGTCCAGTTCGTTCAGCACGTTCAGATCGTTCAGTAATGATGTTGTCTTGTCGATGTCCTCAGGAAAAAATAATGCCTTTTACCACCAGAATATCACTTAAGTATGCTTTTTGTCCGTGATTGAATCGAGAGAAGGTGTGGTTTACGATGGCAGTTTGGAAGGCAAACTAGAGGGGAATGAGCTCTCTGAGTTTGAAACTTTCGGCGACTGAGCAATAATCGATTGAAAATTATATAATTTTCGTAATACGAAACATTTTCCGTTGTGCGCGCATACAATATTGGATACGAAAATATCCTACTGATGGGGAAGAATAATGTTCAGAAAGCTTTCCTGCTAATTACACTTGATTGAAAAATTACAAAATCAAATGTATTTGGTTGCTGTGTTCTATGGTTAGATAACATCAAAATAAACTCTTTCGCATGAATGTATTTTTCAATTTCCAGGGGAACTGGCAGATTATTTTTCAGCAATGATTAGATCCTTCCGGAATTTTCCTCGATACTCGAAGCCCACCAGTGGTTAATGCTGACTCGATAACCCCCTGTTAATAGCACTTGATTGAAAAATATTTGGTCACAGTGTTACATGGATAGAAAACATTAAAATAAACTCTTTCGCATGAATGTATTTTTCAATCCCCAGGGGAACTGGCAGATTATTTCAGCAACGATTAGATCTTTCCGGAATTTTCTCGATGCTGAATGGCATGCAACCGAAGAGTTCCGCGTGTGTATGTTCACTTCACGGGGAACCGTTTGTGGCATCACTCTCCTTCTGATGGATTCCCTTCTGGCCTAAGGTGCACAAACAGGCTCTTGGTGACAGCGTTCATCCGCGCTTTCATAATAAACGAAGAGCTTCACCACAACAGCGACAACATGCTCCAATCGCTGTTCAATTATAACTGAGTGGGTTTACGAGCGGCGCTCGCTTATATACCGATTAGTGATTTCAATAGCCTGTTTTGAAAGCAATTTAGAGGCAATTGAAACAAGTTTTTGGATGAAAAAGTAACAAGTATATAACGCGAAGACATTTTATCTTTCGAATGAAATGTTTATCATACCATTTCGTTCAGTTGTTTAGGAGCTATTAACGCCCAAAATCTCGGTCTCCGGCGTAACGCTTTCGTTTTCGAAACTTTGATTTTACACCCCGGTATAGAAATGAAAGACGTAGTCCTACGTCAAAACTGTCTTCAAAAGATAGCGGAAGCTAGCAAAACATTCACTTCTTCCCAATAATTCATTCGCTACCAAATACAATTTATCTACCGCAACCAATATATCTCTTTTTACCATGGCTTATCAGAAGCGTTTGTTTGTGGACATAGTTAAAACAAATGAATCATTTTAACTACTCTTATGGCTAATGTTTGCATTTATCATGATCTGAAACATTTTTCGATCCCAATCGACCATTAATACCCTATTTGCACAATGTATCTCTATTGCTCGGATTTCGAATTCACTTTTAAGCTTTGAGACACATTGCCTCGAGTCCAGATGCAATTTGATACATTTGCACAGACAGGGAACAGCTCAGTACTCCTCCTCCTACAATCGAGCTCGGGCTCATTTATCATTTTTGTCTCATTTTTCTTTAATCCGTTAGTTCCATTTCAACCAAAACTACATCCCCGCAGATGCATCATACCGCTGTCGGCTGGTGCAGCTTTTCATGAACTGGCAGAGTGTCTTCCAAGAAGCTTCCTCGAATCTCTCTCTCTCTCTCTCTCTCTCTTCTTGCGCGATATGAGCGGCCATCCAAGAACCCAAGAACCAGCAGAAGACCATCATCGCACTAAGGTGGATTGCCGTGTGCTTGCATGATACATGTATATGTATGTTTGCTCGAGTGTCGGATCAGCATCGACCAGCTGATGCATATTTTATGTGAAACCATTATATGCATCGTTTGCATGTTTTCTTTCCAGTATTGCCACTAATAAACGGCTTATGCGGGTCGGCAAGGGGCGGGGCGGCGGACCATGTCCATGAGCACCGCCATATTGGACCGTAAGATCTCGGGAGCTGGTTAGACGCTCCATTCATTCCGATGAATATTATTGCTGCTGCTGCTGCTTGGGGATGTTTGCCCGGATGTATGTTGTACACGGTGCTCTCTCTACTAGACTGCAGCAAAAATCTGTTGCAGATGCGACTGCGGGCATCTCCTTGTAAAGCAGGTGCATTTGAATTACCGCTGGGCAAGCTTTCAGCTTCCCAATAGATGTAAAAAGAAGCTTTATTGAATATTTTAGCATGTGCTTGATTAGGCATTTTTGATGAGCAATTGAGTGATAGAGCGATGGCAGCAGTCGTCTCCACGTAAATGTGGCTATTCACCGCTGACCCAGATGATCATGTTCACTGACCTTTCATCAATGGTAGTTTACCTGGGAAAATACTAATAAAAAATAAGAAATAATCTTGATAACATCATCCCAGGTATGTATTGAGGTGATTGCGAAATCACTACCTGTGCCATTCTAATTTGTATCCCACCGGAATATAATTGAAATATCAACATAAAAGTATTCCTCCCTCCATCGGCTCAAACCCAATTCACGCTCCGAATCACACCACCTAATTCTCGCTCCGGGTTTCTTTTCTGGACCACAATCACTTTTTGTCACGCCATTTCACAAATCCCTGCCCGAAGAGCTCTTCCACGTAAGCCTTTCGATGTGACAACGATTCATCCCCTGCAAAGGAGTCTGCCGACCGAAAAGAGGGAGAGGTTTACAGTTCCTCTTTTCCGGGTAAATTTGCATAAAAATATGTCTCACAATAGCACATAGCATTCGATTTGCCGAACGCCCCACGCCAATTGGAATTGAACTTCAAGCCTCTCTTACCACGGTCTTACCAAGAAGACCCACAGCGCGCGGTGACCTTTCGAAACCAACACGCGTTTTCCCGTGACTTCCCGGATTCCGCCCGGAAAAGTTTCCAATTGTGCGACCGTGGTTGCGTAAATAGAACAAACAGCCGACCTGGATTAGAGACGGATGATGGCGGAGGAAATTTAAATTTTCACCAAAACTTGTGCCCTGCAATGGTGCTCCCCACCAACTCCTCGACAGTGGTGGTGAAAGTTGTGTCCTTCTCATAATTTTTGCCCTCTGGATTAGTATCGATTTTCATTCTTCTCTTCTGGCGATAAATTTTGAATAAGGGAACGTTTAGATTTACATTGCTCCTAATCTACATATATTAACATGTGCGGTTTTTTTTTTCTTCTCTCGTTGTTGGCCAGGACTGAAACAAAGACCAACGCAGAGAGTCGTCGTTATCTGGGCTCAACAAATTGTTTGGATTTTAAATTTTCTTCCGGACGACATGAATAATTTATCATTTTTGCCTCTTTTGTGGTGCTCTGCAGTTCGAAGTTCGGAGTGAATTAAGTCCCAATCTTTGATGACCTTTGGTGACCGGCGAGATATGGCTATAATATTATGTGTAGTGCTGATGCGATGCTCGGGAGACGTGTTCACTTTAATTATGCACAAAATGAGTTCCTGTTCAGAAAGTTAGTTTCAAAAATGTTTGTTATTAAATTGTTGTTTATGTGATGCCTCAGGTAACATCAATTCTCATTATCATAGTTTCGTAATTTCAAATGAATAAATAACGGTGCCCACAGTTTTCGTTGAAGCGTTTTCGGAAAAGCATCACCAAATGCACAAAAACACGAAAGAATTGCCCCAGGTGTCATCAAATACAAATCAGTCGGAATTGATCAGATCCAATTTGATTGGTGTGTCTATTCCGTGAAACCGAAATTCATACCATAATTAGAAAATCTATCAAATAATTGCAGAATTTTCATTCCGTGTACCAAATGGGTTTATATGGAAACTGAACCATATTATTAGGCTTCGGGTGCTAAATTTAGCTAATTAGTTAGATGTATTCCGTCACACTGAATGGAACTAGAAATAAATTGCCCTGTACTGTTTGTTGATAGGTTTCAATGTGAATTTCAGATCAATTAACGAATAACAGTATTATTTGAACATTGCACCATTAGAAAATGGTTGCTGCCGAGTGACGATCTACATTTTTTTTTGCATATCACACTCACATATCAAGATATACCAAACATGTACTTACAATGCGCCATGCGCTCCCATTGAACACAATGAAAGCTTCGACAAAAAAATTGATTTGGATACATTAGGTGGAGTTGCGTGGTTGTTAGCTTCTAGAATAAAACAAAATAACATTGTTTATACCAGGAATAAACGAAAATATAATTTCGATCATTCAACTAACATAGATGACGGCGCCAGTGGTTGTATGGTTAGCGTAACAGCCTCACAATCCGATCGGCCTGGGTTCAATCCCAGCTGGCGTCGTTGGGATTTTCTGAGGCGAAAAATCTCTGGTTACGTCTTCCTTCGGAGCGGAAGTAAAAGAAGTTGGCCCGGCTCATGAGTTGTTGAGTCTGATAGGTAGGAACAGGTGGAGTCGCCTCCCTGATGTCGGTGATTGGCACTAAAGTGGCGGAAATAGGCCGACGAAAAATAAGCGAAGATAAAAAAAAAAAAACTAACATAGACATATTTGTGATGGACATCTAACGGAAACCCATTGTGCCTTTATCACTTATTTATTTCCATTTATTGCAGGAAGAAAAGAGATGTTATTTTGAATTCCGTCTGCCGCTGCTGCTTGTGTGCTTTTTTCATACCTTCTCCATTTTCTGTTTTTGACGTGGGACTACGTCTAACCGGAATATATGGGGGGGTAAAATGAAAACATAAATACTGAACATGCAGGAAAAAATGCAAGATTTCGAATGCTTATAACTCGAACATTTTCTACGGGATTGGAAAGATGTTTGCATAAATTGATAGGGAATATTTCTACGCATCTATCGCAATTAATGAAATGTTATTTTTCATTAGATAAATAATTGAATAACTGTAAAATGTTAAGCGTTATCTAAACGCCCTAACTACCTCGTTTTGATTGGCCCGCTTTACGGTTTCCCCAAAACAGACTTCGAAACCAAGCAGCCTTGGGGAAATCGGAATTGCAAATACATGAAAGTAGGGGGAGCTTTTGTTTCCACCGAAATGTGTTTCCCTAACACAGACTTCAAATCCAAGGTGCGTGGGGAAGTTGGCATTGCAAATTCATGCAAGTCGGGGTCATTTTTGTTCCGACTGAAATGTATTTCCCTAACACAGACTTCAAATCCATGGAGCGAGGGGAAATTGGCTTTGCAAATACATGCAAGTCGGGGGCATTTTTGTTCCGACTAAAATATGTTTCCTCAACACAGGCTTCAGAACCAAGGTGTCTAGGGAAATTGGGATTGCAAATTCATGCAGATCGGGAGTATTTTTGTTCCGACTGAAATCTGTTTACCTATAAAGACTTCTAAACCAAGGTGTCTGGGAAAATCGGCATTGCAAATACATGCAAACTGCGAGTACATTTGTACTTGCTTGCCTTTGTGCAGACTAGAGCGCGTTTCCCTAACACGGTCTTCTGAACTTAGGTACCTGGTAAAATCGTGCAGACACTAGAGACATGGCATTCGTTCAAATTTTTTACTCACAACGCAAATATATTGAATTCGGAAATTGTTTAACTTAATCAAAAATTTGATCAATACAAACAAATGATTATTAAGCTAAGATAGTCCCACGTCAACCTTGCGATTATATCATAGATATAACCCACCCATTTTTTTCCCTACAAATATGCAATGATGGAAATTATATCACTTAATAAACTTTTCATGTATGCAAAATAAATTATTTTGTTGCATTCAGGAAACAGACAGAACTTTTCAGATAAACCCAGAATTTACCCCTGTAGCGGTTAGTAGAAGATGTGTGCTAGCTGAACTTTCAGTCAGATGAAGTTAGTCTTCGCGTAGTTTGAATCATTCAATTTTAATACATTTTGATACATCCACTTATTTGCTGTCTGTAAATGAGTTCTCAGTAAATCTGCCTCAAGGATGTGCTTCCTGTGAAGTAGTTAAGAAGAGGTTGTGTGGTGATTCATGGAAGAATACTCTTGTCTTCAACTTTTGAATGCAATCTGAGTTTTATCAAACAATGACGAATAATCTGGAAGTTCAACTCTTCCCTTCGGATTCCGTGGGCAATTGGCTGGGGCGTCAGTGCTATTGGGATCTAGAATAAATTTTCGTTCGTTTTTTTTGTGAAATGAATATTTTGACGTGGGACTATATGGGGGAGTTAAATGAAAACCTAAACACAGAACATGAAAAGATGAAAATGAAAGATTTCGAATACTTATAACTCGAGCATTCCTTACTGGATCGGAAAGATGTTTGCATCAATTGATAGGGAATATTGCTACGCATCTATCGCAATTAATAAAATGTTACATTTCATTAGATAAACAATTGAATAACTGTAAAATGTTGAGCGTTATCGAAACGCCCTCACTGCCTCGTTTTGATTGGCCCGATTTACGGTTTCCCCAATACAGCCATCTAAACCAAGCAACCTAGGAGAAATCGGCAAATGCATGAAAGTAGAGGGAGCTTTTGTTCCCACCGAAATGTGTTCCCTAACAGAGATTTCAAAACCAAGGTACCTGGGAGGATATCGGCATTGAAAATACATACAAGTCGGGGATATTTTTGTTCCGACTGAAATATGTTACCATAACACAGACCTCAAATCCACGGAGCGTGGGAAAATTGGTATTGCAAATACATGCAAGTCGGGGGAATTTTTATTCCGACTGAAATGTGTTTCCCCAACACAGACTTCAGAACCAAGGTGCCTGGGGAAATTGGCGTTGCAAATTCATTCAGGTCGGGGGTGTTTTTGTTCCGAGTGAAATGTGTTTTCCTAACACAGACTTCAAATTCATGGAGCGTGGGGAAATTGGCATTACACATTCATGCAAGTCAGGGGTATTTTTATTTCGACTGAAATGTATTTACCTAATGACCCATTCCATGAGGTCATGCATCAGAGAACCAAATTTCAAATCTTGTTTTAAGAGAAAATTGAAAACGTTATTTGAATAAGCACTAGCACTAGCAATTTAATTTTTATGCACCAACCTTTGAAAGAGACGGGTTTAAAAAACTTAATAATAATAATTATATTTGAAATATTTTAGGTTTCACTATTTTTATATTTCTTGAGATATCTCTGCACATGCTCAACCAAACTTCAATGTATAAATACCATTGAATGGGTGATTAAATGCTTGTTCCAAGAGCCATGGGTAGACCTACGTTTCATTTTGTAATTTATGAGAAACAAGCATTTGAAAAACAGGTATTTTGAAGCGTTGTCACGTCACAAAAATAGAGCATTTTTTTAGTTTATCAGATGAACATCGGTTCAAACATTTTTATACTTGGGTTTCTCTGAGCAAACAATGAAGGTCAACAACCCACAAATTTGGTTGAGATCGGTCCACAAATCGAGGAGTGTCAACTCCAGAAGTTATAGTCACGTCACGACACGTATACGATCCATTCCAGTGTGACGTATCAATATTTTAGCTCACTAAAACCCTTTTTTTGCGTTTTCATGATTAAAGCACACAAAATTAAACGATGTTATAAAATTGAGAAAATTTCCAACATAAATCATCAGTTGCAGAATATTTTATAGTTAGATTGGCTGGTTGTCGGTCAAATACTTTTGTGACGTGGCAACAACTGACTTTTTGCTGTTTCGGACTGTTGAACATTAATGATTAATTTAATTAATTATAGTTCCGTTTTAAAACATACGAATCATCTTTCTCCTATGTGTTATCAACAATATATGAACGTAGATTCCATAATATAAGATATAATCTTATTTCAACTTCCGGTTTGCTGATGGTAGTATTGAATGCTAAAAAATATAGAAACCCCATACGATATGGGCTTACCAGCGGAAGTCGAATATCGTATTATCGTATATCCGATGCCATTTTTGAAGCGAGGATGGTGACTTCCGGTTCGTTAAAAATGGATATGAAAGAGCAAAAATGGCATGAAATCCCACAATACGATCGTGAATGGTAATGTTGGCATATATCCATGGGTGCGCGAAGAGGGATAAAAAAATAATGATTGATAGTGAGAGATAGGATTAAAGAGAGAGAGAGAGATAATGTTTGAGTGGAAAGAACTTAGCCTTAGAGCGACGTGTGTGGAGTTATACAAAGAATGTACACATACAAATGCACACGCAAACATCAACGATCAACAATCAAAGTCAACGTCAAAGTCAAAATCATCTTCAACACGCAATCATAAACGCCCTTGCACAGGTATGTGCGCGGATGCATACAAAGGGTTTATCAAAAGTTTCTGATAGCAAAATCAAATTCGTTGCCTCTGTAGAGTAATGCGGGGCAAAGGTGCGCACCTAACTGTTGTCATGCAATAACTCTTGAAATAAAATTTGAAAAAATCTGTTTGCTTACCAAATTGTAACTATATGTCTTACCTTCGAAACGTAGTACAAGCATTTCTCGAGTTGTGTTTGTAATTGGACAAATACATATTCTAATACAAAAAGACATAATGGGGGCAAAGGTGCGCACCGTACGGGGCAAAAGTGCGCACATATTGAATTGAACTTCTGAGAAAACTTATACCAAAAATAAATGCTTCATCATCAGAAGCGGGAGCAGTATCATTACTAGAGATAGGCACCGTTCAGCAGGCAGGAGGGGGGTGTTCTATGATTTTTATGGGTGGAGAAGAGTGGGTGTTATTGTCGAACATACCACGTGGAAATTTTTGGGAGGGAGGAGACTGACAATGTAAGATATACGAAAATGTCCAACATTTGAAACAGAATTTGTTTTTATTGACAAACTAGCTGACCCGGCGAACTTCGTCCCACCCACAATTGATATATTGATATAAATCATTCCGAACATTCAAGTTCCCACAGAAGTTATTTTTATGTACGTGATCTATACTTGTGAATGCATGGTGAAAATAAAAACATTTTTCATTTGCAATTCATTTTGAATTATTGTTAAGCAATTATTTATTTTTTTCCTCATCTTGGATTTCGGTTCTGAGGATTCCGACGCTTTGCCTTGAAGCGCTGCTGCTTCGTTGCGCTGTTGTGGGATTCGAAGAAACAGACGATGGTTCCTCATGAAGCTAGAATCTCAATCTCTTCCTGCCAGTTTTGCAACTTGGTTGAATTCGTGCTGGAGGCTGTTGGCTTCCGCAAAATCAAACGCCAGACGCCGTGAATCTTTGAGAGTCATACCATAGAAAGCTTTGTCTAGTGCTCTGCAATGGTTCGCCAGATCCTCAGACTGCTCACTCGTGAATACTTGTCTGAACCGTCATAGCTGCTCGCTGGCACATCCCAGCAGAAATAGAAATGTCAATAAAAGAAGATTCAAACCATAAATCACTCACTGATATGAGCCTCTTCTTCAGAGTCAGAGGCGCGCAAACCAGCTCATCATGGTGAACAGCTCAGATCAGCTCAGTTCATCTATAAGAGCTGTTCTTTATGAACAGCTCTTCAGCTCAGTTGTCAGTTGTCAGTTGTCGACGTCTGGTGACTACTCCCAATTTGGGTTCCGAACTCGATAGTGTAAGCTTTATAAGATTAGAAGGCACAGTTTTAAGGTGTTTCAAATTTGAATGAAATTTTTCACACCATGTTATTAAATTACTCGAAACACGTATTCCTGTCTCTTATTTAACCATTTGTCTATACATTTCAGACATTTTCACTGAGACTTTTCATCATAATATAAAGTTGTTTTCAAAAACAATTTTCTTGTCAGATTTTTTCAGAGCCTACAAACAAAGTGTTTTCCATTTAAATAGAATACTGATTTGATACACAGAAGATCATTTTCATTCATAATTTTTATTCATTCTGTTCATTCTGCCTGAAAGTTAATTATTATTTTTGGCGCCCCCTAAACTAGTAAACAAAGCGCAATGCCGTCAACGCAAATATACCAGTTGAAAAGACGGGGAACAAATGAAACTGATCTGATGTCATACCACGAAGAGCGAGAGGCGCAAAGTTCATTTGAATGTTACAGCTCACACACTCTCTACAATTCTACAGCTCTTTTCTCTCCTGCATCATTATCAAAGTGAGCTGAAGAGCTGTTTGTTTTTTTTTTGCGAGCTGTTCCGTGTCCACCCACTTCAAAGAGTCGATTCTTCGGAACAGCTCACGAGCGGATGGCACATCTGATTCTGAGCTGATTCAGAAATGTCGAGGCCTGCCGCAATCCGATACTTCGAGACTCCCTTCCGAAGCCTCTATCGGGCCATTTGAGCATTTCTGGAGTGCATTTCTTCAAATCAGTTTTGTTATTGTGGGTCCCGTTTAAAATTTTTTTAGATAATATTTTATAATTTTTTTTCAGAGCAAAACTCTGGTGCGAACTTTTGCCCCACAAGCAATTTTTGAACTATTCGAATTTTTAAAAAAAGCTCTTGAATTTGTACTTGAACTCTGATAAAATCGTAAAAACGGAAGGATTACACAAGGTGAATTGGTGAATTTTTAAGACATCATTTACTGCCGAGAAACAATTTGATTGTTTCATATGAAATCGAGTTTCTCGAGCCATCCGTTTCGCTCTAACACCATCCCAACCCATGCCGTTAGCTAACTCCAAATCAGAGACTCGTGTCAAATTTGTTTTCGCTTATCACTTGCATGTTTCTTGATTCTCCATATTACAAACAAGAAACAGACTATATCATCCGATGGTCCGATGGGAGATTTCCCGGAACAGCGCCGCAGCCCAGCTTGACACCGTCACCAAATAATGGCCGATTGTAGTACTTCGCAACTGTGTTGTTATTGTGGTTGATGATGCTGCTGATGCCGCTTATCTTGGTGGGTTTCCAATTTAACCATGGCTCGAATTTCCGGCTTCGACCCGTCGGACACTGACTGGCTGGTTGGCTGTGGCTGGCTGACTGACTAAGTGCACGTATTCACAATACGATGGCGATGATGACGACGACGTGATGATGTTGTTGGCCATGCTTTGCGGTCACGGCGCCACGGTCCTCGGCTCTGCTCGACGCGATGAAAAGCTGCGGTTGCCAAATGGATGTGGAGGGCAGAAGGAAAAAGAAAACTTCGTATTAAATTATGCAAATATGTAAACATCGTCAGCACAGTGCCCGGAAAGATCGAGATCGAATGATGCCATCGAGTGAGTTGCCCCCCGAACAATGGAATGTCCTTTTTGGGCAGGGGAAGCGCTTTGGTTTCAAGATACACGTGATTATCTTAATGATGCGTCGTTCGGAAGTACTGGAGGGCATTCCTTTGCAAATCAGGATGAAATCGAAAGTTGGTCTTGTTCCGCATTGTTTTCGTGATTCGCTCACAACTAAACGGGAATCTGCTTTTTTGAAGTCTTCTTTTTGTTTTTTTTGGAAATTCATTCACATGTCTGTGCATTCTTGATTGCCTTCAAATCGTAAATTTTTACATATTTACCATACATTTTACCCGGATGACAACGGATAAACGGTACATTTTTTTTTTTTTTGTTAACATGAAAAACGATTTCACTGCTCTCGCGTTTATCGCTCCATCCAATCCGATCCAAGTACCGATCATTTATTTTTGAGGTGCCCACAACATTTCCCGACCTTCCCGTGCTCTGCAAAATGACCTCCGGAAGCTTGTGGGACTCCACAAGCATCCCGTTCCATGGAACGGTGTATGGTGGGGGAGGGGGAGGATGCGCTGCTCGAAAAAGGCAAACCAAAAGTGCCAGCGGCTGTGAATGTCGACACACACGCATGCACGAGAGTGAGGCGCTATGTGGCAGAGGGTGTTTTCATAGCTTATATTTATATTTTCCGAGCGAGGACATGGTATACATTTATCGATGTTGACAACGTACTGTTTATACCTCGTAATGACTGTGTTTGCGGTCGGCGAAAAAAAAGCATTCGGGGCTGCTGCTCGGGAACTGGAGCGTGATACGTGACAAGTTGCGTCAGCAAGAGCTGGGTTGGGTGGTGGTGAAGCTGGACTCATTTTTCACATCAAACCCTTTGGCCTAATGGCATAGAAGATGAATTCCAAAGCACGCAGACCATATGCGCTCGGATATACTAACATGTAATCAGGTCTGGCATTGCATAATTCATCTTAAATGTATTCTTGAAACTCAGAAAATGGTAGAAAAGTCTGCTATTTTTTTAAACGATCTTATGGAGAATGTAACTGAAGCTTTAACAGTTGTGTATGAAAATTTTCCGCGAAATTATTGCTCCATACTTAAAACATCGCCATAAATATTCATGTATTCCGCGCTAAAATCAATTTAAAAGTGTTAGATAGCTTATAGAAAGTTTCATTAGAGACTGTTCACATACCACGAGATCAACTTCAGAGTGGGAGAGGATGATCTAGGTGGTACAAACCTTAGTTAAGTGTTACAGATAATGTCTACGCGGACATGTCAAATGAATATCATTGGGCATGGAAGCACAGATGCCAACCTGATTTTTCAAAACTTTCCAGACTTTTTGGAACGTTCCCTGATATCCTGACAAACATACAATTTTGCTTGATTCTTATAAAATGATCCCAATTTTTCTTGTTTTTGGAACTTTTCATTATATCAGATTTGTTCTAAACTATCAAAATTATCAATATAAATATACTAGGATACAAAATTCTTCTGGTAGAAACCTGTACCTAACTTTTTTATCATACACTAGCTGACCCGACAAACTTCGTCCCGCCAAAAATTTTTTTTTCGTTATCACACCCACGTTTTATTACTAAGCGCACGTTTATGGGTCCAATCGCAAAACTGTTTATTGATTGTTCTTGTAATCTACTCTATAAAAATTTTTTTTACTATAAAATTTCAGTACTTATACCAAAACTCGACATTATAATATCAGATTATTTTTAGACGAAGTTCTCGTGCAAGATTTTTCATCCACTTGTAAATAACATGTTTCTCCGTTACACGGAATAAATGTTTCATACAGAAAATATGATAGAATAAAGACAGCCCTAAATCGGACAATTCCTTCCTCGAGTTCTGCTCTTATCAACACATCCGATGATCCTTTTTTGGTATAGATAGAAGAAGATATAGGAGTGCGTTTCATCACATTAAAATCCGTTTCCAGTTTCGAACAAAGATCAATTTCGCTAGCGCGAACATCATATGGACTAACAGCACTTGTCACTATGTAATTGTAGAACCTATGGGAATTTAATTTTCCGAATTTTCCCTTTTTCCTTCAGTTTTCCGAGAATTTTCAATTGTCATGTTTGGTTGGAATATTTTTGGTTGAAATATGTGTAATATTTTTATGGGAACCCCTCTCCATTCCAGAGGAGGGAAGGGTGTCATACCATTATATACCAAACATTTCTCATACCCAAAAACCCTCACATCCCAAATTGTGCTTGATTAGTTCTCGAGTAATGCAGAAGTTTGTGTTTCGTTTGTATGGCAGCCCCCCTTAGAGAGGGGGGAGGAGTGTATTCACAGTAGAAACGTTTCGTGACCCGTAAAACCTTCACATGCCATAGGTGGTTCCATTTGCTTGATTAGTTTTCGAGTTATGCAGAAATTTGTGTTTCATTTGTATGACAGCCCACGCTTAGAGAGCGGGAGGAGTGTCTAACCACCATAGAAATATTTATTGCATCCTAAAACCTCCACATGCCAAATTTGGTTTCATTTGCTTGATTGATTCTAGAGAAATGCAGAAATTTGTGTTTCATTTGTATGGCAGCCCCCTTAAGAGAGGGGAGAGGAGTGTCGAACCATCATAGAATAATTTATTGCACCCTCAAACCATCACATGCCAAATTTCGTTTCATTTGCTTGATTAGTTCTCGAGTAATACAAAAATTTGTGTTTAATTTTCATTGCAGGTATCTAACCACCGTAAAAACATTTATTGCACCCTAAAGCCTTCACATGCCAAATTTGGTTTCGTTTGCTTGATTAATTCTTGAGTAATGCAGAAATTTGTGTCTCATTTGTATGGCAGCCCCCCTTAGAGAAGGGAGAGGAGTCTCAAACTATAATGAAAACGTTTCCCGGCCACAAAAACCTTTACATACCAATTTTCATGTCGATTGGTTCAGTAGTTTCCGAGTACATAAGAATCAGCCAGACAGACAGAAATTCATTTTTATATATATAGACTAGCTGACCCAGCAAACTTTGTCCTGCCCAAAATTTATTTTTCGTTCTCACATCCACGTTTTTATACTAAGCGCACGTTCATGGGTCCAATCGCAGAACTGTTTATTGATTGATCTTCTAATCTACCCTATAAAATATTTTTTTACTATAAAATTTCATTACTTCTACCAAAACTCGACATTATAATAGCAGATTATTTTCAGACACAGTTCTCGTACAACATTTTTCTTGCAAATTGCAAATAACATGTTTCTCCGTTACATGGAATAAATGTTTGATACACAAAATATGATAGAATGAAGACAGTCCTAATTGCACCCTAAAACCTCCACATGCCAAATTTCGTTTCATTTGCTTGATTAATTCTCGAGTAATGCAGAAATTTATGTTTTTTTTTATGGCAGCCTCCCCTTAGAGAAGGTGGAGGAGTATCTAACCACCATAGAATCGTTTACTGCACCCTAAAACCTTCACATGCCAAATTTGGTTTCATTTACTTGAGTAATTCTCGAGTAATGTAGAAATTTGTGTATCATTTGTATGGCAGCACCCCCCCCCCCCCCTTAGAGAGGGGGAAGGGTCTCAAACTATCATAAAAACCTTCCCCGACCCCAAAAACCCCTACATACCAATTTTCATGTCGATTGGTTCAGTAGTTTCCGAGTACATAACAATCAGACAGAGAGAAATCCATTTATATATATATATATAGATAGATAGATATTGCCAGTTGAAAATCGACTGAATAAGTTTTCACAGAATATAAATTCAGAATTGTATTCACTATACTCAAATTGTTCTAAGATTTTCATAACAGTGCTGGATATTTTCATAAAATCAGAATATTAACGAATTTAAGGGATTATAAAGAGGTTAAGTTTAAGGCACAACATTACTGAAGTGAAGATGATCTGTATGTAGGAACAGCCGCAAAGTTATTGATGAAGGAATACATTCCAGAGCGTTAAATTACCAAGAGAAAATTTTTGAATTCAAAGTCAATATAATAAGATTTATAAATCGAACTAAATAACATAAAATTTTGAAAACAATCTTCAATTCTTTCTCTGATTTTTCATGCATTCCTAATTTGATGAGTAGAAATTTAGTCATGGACGAGGAATATAGAGAAATTCTGAATATAGATTTTTCTGTAATTGACTGTAGTGCTGTAGGTTTTTGGGAAAAATATTAACAATCAGAAGATCCGCCGACACACTGGAATTCCATTTCAGGGAGAGTTATTATACTCTTATTAATTCTTCCACATTCCTCAACATTAGTTGAATGACTTTTCTCTCAATTCATTCTTAATGAAACGAAGATAAGAAATATACTAGGAACGGCAACAATAAATGTTAGCCACTAAAAATTATGTTGAGTCATATATAAGAACTAGAAGGGGGTTATACCTGTTATATAACCGCAAGCTAGACGTAGAACTACCGCTGGCTCAGTAACTATTTATTCGAATTTGCCTCTGAATCAATTCTCAATGAATGAATTAATGTATGAGTATTTTGGAAGACTGCTGATTTTTCTTGTTAGTGTGTGGGTGGATGAGTACAAGTATGGAATTGTTATGAACATAAAATTCAACTCTTTCGAACGTGTTGGTGGTCCTGAAAAGAACCGATGGGTTTGAGTGGCTTTGTAAAAATCAGTTTTTCAGACAAAAACGAGCAAGTGCCGAAAAGTCAATTTTTGACAATATATTTTTTTCCGAGATAACAGTAATTTTCGACGTTTCATGCAATTCTAAGACATTTGGCATCAAAAAAACATTTTTTTGAGAACCCCGATTTCCTGTACTCCCCACTTTGGGTGATTTTTCGATTTTCAGTAAACTCAAATTTTGAGAGTAAATGAGTAAATGAGTAAATGGAGTCCGTATGAGCCAATATTTTGCAGATGGTATTTTATCGTGCAAAACAACATTTCGCATGGTGTCCCGTATGAAAAATCGATATGACGATTTTCATTGGCACCCTAAACCATACGTTTTGCCTTGTATTCCGAAAAAACAACCTTGGACTTGGTCGTCGTGTCGATTTTTGATATAAAAAAATTCCAGATGACAGTAGATCTCGACGTTTCATGCAACATGTTTTTCGTGGGAATCAACATTTTTAATCAAGTTCGCTTTGAAACTTTTCGCAATTTTTCCCCATACATCCAAAAGAACTCTAATATATGTATATTACCTCTACGATGTCGAACAACCGAACCGCTTAGGAACCAACACGCTCGCTAGTTCCAGTGCGATCGTTATTTTTTTTTTCCTTCAGAGAGCGTTGCGTGACTTGTGTGCCACTCTGTGTAGGAATGTACCGACATTTCGATCCGCTTATCTCCGATATCTGAACTAAACAAATGTTGCCGAAAGGCAGCAATAGAAAGAATGAAACGTAGAATGTCAATTGATGTCAGAGTGTGAAGAGATTTTAAAAGTATCAGTTGCTTAGTTCGAGTTAAAAAATGAAATACTAGAGTATTTTTTTGGATTAGTAATGTTATTATGAATCTCAACATTACATCATCCCTTTTTGTTACTTATAGTATATAATTAAATTGCTTTCTAAGTGTTGTTATATGGGTGTTGCGTCAAAATGACGCATGCTCGTAGAGATAGATATATAAGACACGTCCGTAAACCTGTGTTAAAGGCAGTGAACCAGAACCAAAGTCCATAATTAGTCAATGCGATAGGCATCGTGTTCCATCAGGGTAACGGTCAACTTCATGTTTTTTGGCCATACTACAGATTATTTTGGAGTCTGGCGAAAGAGTGTTATCCCACCAGCTGAACTAACCGGCTATTGCATCTTCAGATTATTTTAGGTTCAGGTTCAGGTTCAAGTATGGAGAACATAGGAAATTCCTCCAATTTTCGATGTAAAAGCAAACATATTATGGGAGGACGGAATTTTTAAGTTACGTGAAAGATGACAAAAGATCATGAAAGAAGTTATGCATTTATCTGTCTAAAATATGATGATTTTGTTTTCCTAAAAATCATCACGAACATTGCTGACAACCCATTATGAGCTATCCCGATTTCTTCCTGATTTTTATTTTCCCTGATTTTTGAAAATTATAGTTGGCAACACTGGCTGTAACTACTGGCAACATTTTCAAGTGACTTATGTGAGAGAACAGAATGCACGTAAGCGTATGTACATAAGAGAGAGATAGTTTGGGAGAGAATTCATTTCTATTTTTGCTGCGCTCTCGCCATTGGAGAGCGGTCGAGCTCATTCACCATTCTAGTGTCTATTGGCAATTGTTTCTTTTTGCTCGCTATTGAGTGAAAAAAGAAACGAAACGAAAATACGAGTCGAAACATGCGTCAAAAACACATATCCAAGGATTTTACAGTTACAGAGGAGTTGTCTTGCCTTTTTTCTATGAATGACACTCTTTCTATGAGTGGCAAGTTTAATTTTTATTTCACTTTCCATAGCATATTAATTGTTTAATTTTCACCTTAGGAAAGAACGAAGGACTGTTGCTCATCTCAGAGACAACCAGAAGTTTCAGAGCAACCCATGCAGTATCATATTATCATACATCAGGAAAATATTTATATTTTACTAAGGTATGAGTTTACTCAGGTAAAGAATAGGTAGTGCAATGAACTTTTGAACTTCATAAAATAATTTTCTGTCTTCTGTCTTCTGTCTTCTGTTTTCTGTCTTCAAATTAGGAGATTTTGTTCGTTAAATACAGTTTAAAGTCGATTAGAAAACGTTTATCTAACTACAAGGTGTAGTGGAACTCGTTCATCCGACCATATTTTGATTTATGTGTTTAGGTCTACTTAGACTTCGCTATCAAAGAAAATGAACGTTGTCTGACTGCATTAAGGAAATAAAAAAAACAAAAAAAGTGCCAAGCATGAGTTGAGCATACGTTTTCAAAAGTTTCCTCGTGCATATTATTCAGGTAAATATTAATGGTTGAACAAACGATTCAATTTAGCCTGAATAGTTTTTTTTTTATAATGTATAGTTCAACATATAGTTTTATTAAGCTCTCGTTGCTGTTGTTTAACCACTATTCAACTGACTAGTTTAATAACAGCTGATGATCGTTTGTTGAGATTCTTTTCTCGATTGTATTGTATATAAATTTGTCTATACATAATCCCCGGTCTAAAAATGCATTTGGTCTTTCAGAAAATTACTCTTTAGTCAAATAAATCGTTCCACTCGCGATAATACTCAGTCTGCTAAATCATAGGCGTGTGCACCGTTTTATTCAAATCGAAATTATTCTATCACCAATTCGCAGGTTTTCAGATAATTTTGAATTGCAAATATTCAATATATAAAGTGTTGTGGTTACGCAGCAAAAGAGTCATGAACCTATTGATAACGAACATCGACTTCAATCAGTTCTTTGTATTTGATTTATCTGGAATAAACCACTACAAGGACTTCGTTTTGAGGCGACAAAAGCACATTATTGGTTACAGATAAAATCAAGTCCCAAAAAGTATTCCAAAGAGGATTAGGGAATTACTGGCACAAGTGCATCGAAGCCGACGGGGACATCTTCGAAATAGACCATTTGAATTTTTATGATCGATCATATTCATATTTTTCTACGAAAAGGTTCTGTTGATTTTTTTTATTATGATTATAGTAGAATTCCTAATCATCCTGAAACTTCCCCAAAAACTTGAATAAATGATAAAACATGGGGACATATCTAAGCTTGTTTAAAAACGAATATTGTTAGCTCTTAAAAAAATTACTTAGTATTTTAAAATATGAAACCATTCAACTTGAGACACTTGTTGAACTCACCAACTCCAATGAGTCATGAATAATAGGAACAATATACGAGTTCTATAAAATACATTATTACCCAAAGATTATCACATCAAACTGTTGGCATCAATTCACATCCTGCCTCTGAAATGTGGAACAGTTTTTCGTTTTGAATATTATCTGATCTCATTAAATTCATCCGATGTCTTTATTATCGCCCATTGCTGACACGAAGCTGTCATTCGAATCGAATGCAACGCCTCGTCATTCACCCATCATGTCATCAGCAGCCAAGTGATATTCACATCAGGAGCCCACTTGCAATTGATTGGAGCAACTGTTGAAAATGTCATGTTATAACGGCCTAATTTACATTTCAATATCTTCTCTTCATCTTTAATTCTGTTCGCTGCTGAGCACAGACTTGAAAGTCGAAAATATCAACGAATGAAGACTAATGATGTTCTCTGCAGTGAAGTTGAAGTCGCTCCATTGCTTTATGGCATCAGCTAGCCGAAAGTAAACTCGCTGTTTTAATCAGCATTGATAAACTTGAGATGACTGTTTGACTTTGGAGGGACAGCACTCGTCCTTCGAATGGCAATCACGAGCAAGGAATAGAAGCACAACTTTATGGCGAGCCACTTGGAATTGCTAATCTCTTTACGCAATCAGTTATCAAGAGTGCAACATGAAAATTCCCGCACTCCCAGCGTTCAGACCATCGATGCTCTGTGGTGTGTCAAATTTGATTATGAGCCTCGATTCAATAGACGTTGAAGCAATTCACACGAATGACTATACTTCGGCGCCAAACAATGATACTGAACAGGATACTACCAGTTAGGGTCAGACTGTTCCACAGGAAGAGGACACGAGAGATACCACAAAAACCGGGACCGGGTATCGCCGCCACGAATAGCCGCCAGGTCACAGTATAATAAATAACAAAATATTTCTAATAAATTACCGTGTATGCCCGACGCTTGGTCCAGCCAACCTCATCGAGCTGGGAAGGATGTGCACTCTGCAGCACTAGTCTGAACCGAACAGTTTTTCGTTCGCTCACCTGTTTCTGCCACGAAAAACCGTTTCCGGTCCGTATCAGCCTATTTATCGCGCACGTGGTATCGCCATTCGGCCGGATGTCTGAGTTTTCCCCGCTTCTCGCTCTTCCTAGAAATACGGCGGTGGTCGATAGTTTTTTTTTCCAATTCATTTATTTGTAAGGCTCAATCGCATGAGCTTTGCGGAGCCACTAATTCATGATTTGTTTTTACAGAATTTCAACTTAAATCTATGTTTAGTAGGTTTCGACCGATTACTCGCGGTTTACTCGAGGTTAGAGGGGCAACAATTTTTGTGGGATGGATCAGGTTAGGGATATGGATATGAGGTATAGTTGTCTCAACCGAGAGTTGCCGCACGCACTGTAGCATTGTGCATAAAGACCAGGGATAGCATCTGGTGTTCGACTATCTGTCGAGGGGGAGCGACGGTGAGATGAGGGGACAAGACAAACAAACTAGTGGTCGATAGTTGCCAAGTCTGATACGTTCGGATGCAGATAGAAATGAGGGTTCAGTTTTACATCTTTAAATGATGGAAATCACACTAACGAAAATGGGAAAACACGCGAAACTGTCATGAAGAAAAAAAAATCAGAAACACTAAAAACAATCATAGATTTCTCCTGCAATTTGGGCTATCGTAAAATGACACAGGGGAACAAAACACTAGATCATAATGATTGAAATCGACATAAACTACTGATTCTGGTTTTCTCTACAATCCACTCGACTGGGATTGTCCACAACAGATGATTGAGTTTTCAGCAGCGGCAGTGGGGTAGGGCTGGTCTAGTTGGTCATTTTTGGATAAATTTGGTCATAACTTTGTAGTACGGACTTTTGCGTTTGAATGGTATGTACCACAATGAAGCTTACCTTTTACCCTTTCAATGAAAAATAATCAGATAATCATTTATCTGACATTTTTCTCTTTTTTTTAACGTTTTCAGAATAAATTGACCAACTAACCCCGCACACGGGGTAAGATGGTCAATTTTTAGGGCATGTCTATCATATAATAGGCATGTTATTTTGATCAAATAATAAGCGTTTTTCCATTAGGGGTTTCCTTCATTATAAATTAATTTATTAAATCAAAACAAAACAGTCAACAAATATCATGTTGTCAAGTAAAAAAAACAAATTAATGAAAATTTCAAATACATTTGATTTTGTGAAGACATTTTGAAGACATTATGAAATATGTGAAGACATTTCAGTATGATAGCGTACATGGATTTTCAAGAGATACTATTTCCATGAAAACCACTTCATAAATCGAAGATTTTCCGGTTACATAGCTTTTCGACAATTGGTTTGATGGATATGGTTTGAGCTAAAACCAAAACTTCAAAGCTGGAATGAACAAATGGAGTTATCACAGTTCCGTTTTTGTATGGAGAACTTTCCTCCGATATTGACGTAGGACTACGTCTTTGATTTCTATATAGGGGGAACACTCTACGAAAAATATAACGTTTATCAAGAGTGTTCAAATCCATATTACGCAGAATCGTTCTGGCGAAATATGTTATAATATATACCATTAGACGGCAAATTTAACCAGCATTTTTTTCGCCTAAGACATCAACAGTGGAAATAATAAAACAAGTGAGCAATTAAACAAATAAAAGAGGTATGTTTTGCGAGCGGATGCGAAGGTAAATCATGTATTATGCATCCTTTCTTCCAACTTCGTTCCCATGAATGTTGTATGTAACACAAAACTGGGTGCAATCATTCGTTCTATCTAACAAATTAGTAGGATGTTAAAGTAATCAGATCCAAGATTTCATGCACCACTCAAACTTCATGCAAGATTTCATCAAAGCAACGAAGTGTCACTCATACAGTGATCGTTCCTCAATTAGGAGGAGGCAGAGATTATCATGCGAAGACTTATTAAGATCGGTATTACATCGCATCACGCCAATTAATAGAAATGGAATATTAATATTCTTCATGACTCGTATTTATAATTCATTTTCAATGACTCAATTCTTTCTATGATATATTGAGCAGTAGAACCGATACGACTGGACTGTGATAGTCTGCAAACAAACATTTTTTCACCGAAAAAGCTACAGCTCCCGATGCCTGATAATAAGAATAAGACAATGGAATGAAATTTCAATACCATAGATATCCATTAAAAATAAAGCAACTTCATGATTCCATGTGTATTTTACCTCAAAATATCACGAAATCGTGAGTATTTCCAACCGGTTTTTAAGTTTCTTCTCCATAAATTTCATATTCAATGTAATCAATGACGATATAATACATATACTTCATCTACCATTCCACCCTGTCATGTGTCCCACTGATATCCATTAATCATTTTCAGTTAGACAGTTGAAGTTCCTGCCAGAAGCTTATTCTCTTTCTTTGTTCGTTACCAACCGTTTGAAGATTATGAGAACATACAACAAACGGCCCTTTTCAGGGCTACTATTTAGAGTTTCAAAAGAGTTAAAATAACATATTTCTGAACAATGAAAAGAATTACATTTAAAATAACCAAGTGTTCTGAACAATCACAGTCCTACGTCAAACTTCCGTCCGTGCCCTTAGGCTCAGACCCTTCTACTTTTTCTATCTGAAAACTACATAAAAGTCTTCAAAAGTCTGGCTCGGCTTAGAATAGTAGCTACCGGATTTTTAATCGATGGCGTGGAATTTCGTTGTTGGAAATTAGTCAGGCAATCTTTTCAAGCCATTTCGTCTCTCTTTCACTTTGCGGCGCACCAGAGATGCCAGGATTGTAGATATATCTTCATTTTGAAGACATTTGATTTCGTGAAGACATTTTGGAGACCTTATAAAATATGAGATGATATTTCAGTATGATAGCGAGATATTTCAGTTTTCAGTGGATTTTTAAGAGATATTATTCCATGAAATTCCAACTATTGGCCGAAAATATCGTCAAAAGGAGTAGGGCTTTGGTCTCAGCGAACGAAGCCGTCTGAATACATATTGTCTCTAGAAGACATTAGTTCATTTGCGCTCGAGAATTCGAATGATGTGACATTGCATTTCTATTATTTTTGGCCTATACTATACGATAGATTAACCTAGATCATTCAAACGACTACTTCACAAATCGATGGTTTTCCTGTTACACACCTTTTGAACAATTATTAATAGAACCGGTATGTTTCTTCGTTTTTCTTTTTTCGAAAAATTAATGGATTAATCTGCAACAATGTTTACAAATTTAATATTCAAAGTATTGTCCATCGCTAGACACAACTTTTTCCCATCTTTCTGGCAACTCACGAATCCCTTTGCGGAAAAAATCGGCCGGTTTGCCGGCTAACCACGAATCGATCCAATTTTTGACTTCATCAAAATTGGAGAAGTGCTGGTCGACCTGGATCGATCAAAAAAGGTAGTAATCAGACGGAGCAATGTCTGGAGAATACGACGGATAGGAGAGGACCTCCCATTTCAGCGTTTCCATGTATATTTTGACCAGTTTCGCGACATGCAGCCGCGCATTGCCGTGCTCCAAAATAACTTAATTGTGTCTTTGCTCGTATTATGTCCGTTTTTCCTTCAGTGCACGGCTCAAACGCATCAATTGTCGCCGGTAGAGGTCCACCGTAATGGTGGACACCCAGCTGGTCCCACCAAATAAACAGCATCACCTTCTGGCCGTGAATATTCCGCGCGGCCGTCGATGTTGATGCATGGCCGGGGTATCCATACGTTGCCTGACGTTTAGGATTGTCGTAATGGACCCATTTTTCATCGCCAGTAACGATTCGATGCAGAAAAAACTTTTCTTTTGTGCCGTTGGAGCAGTTGTTCGCAAGTGACAAAACGGCATTGCTTTTAAACGATCGGATATTGTTTGCTGAGCTACTCCAAGCGTATCTGCAAGTTTCTGTTGCGTTTGTAACGGATCTTGATCAAGTAATGCCTCCAATTCTTCATTTTCAAACTTTTTTGGTGGTCCGGAACGTTATTCGTCTTCCAAGTCAAAATTGCCACTTTTAAACCCCGCATAAACATTCTCGTTGGTACGAAATTCGACATATTCGAAGTGGCAAAAAATTATGTTGTTTACGCTTCAACTTTTTGACATATACTGAAAAAGACGCGCAATGACAGTAGCCTTCCAACGAATATCTGGAAATTTGATTCACTGGAATAATAATCAAGTTACGCCATCTGTTGTAAAACCGAAGAAACTTACCGGTACACCTTATAATATCAAATTATTTTCAGACACAATTCTCGTGCAAGATTTTTCATCCACTTGCAAATGACATGTTTCTCTGTTACATGGTATAAATGTTTGATACAGAAAATATGATAGAATGAAGACAGCCCTAAATCGGACTATTCCTTTCTCGAGTTTCTTATCAACAAATTCGGCGATCCATTTTTATTTATATAGAACCCCTCTCCTTTCTAATAAGGAATTTTGTGTTTCGTTTTAATGGGAGTCCCCTTCAGAGAGGGGGAGGAGTGTCGAACTATCATCGAATCGTTTATCGATCCCTAAAACCTCAATATACTAAGTTTAATTCCATTTGTTTGATTAGTTCTCGAGTTGTTCAGCACACTGCTCTTTAGAGAGGGGAAAGGAGTGTCAAACCACCATAGAAACATTTATTGCTCCCTAAAACCTCCATATGCCAAATTTCGTTCCATTAGTTCTCGAGTTATGCAGAAATTTGTGTTTCAATTGTATGGCAGCACCCCATAAGAGAGGGGGAGGAGTATTAAACCACCATAGAATCATTTATTGCACCATAAAACTTCCACATACCACATTTGGTTTTATTTGCATGATTCACTCTCGAGTTATGCTGAAATTTATGTTTCATTTGTATGGCAGCCCCTACTTGAACGGGGGGAGGAGTGTCTAATCATAATAGAAACATTTATTGCACCCTAAAATAACCACATGACAAATTCGGTTTCGTTTGTTTGATTTATTCTTGAGTAATGCTGAAATTTGTATTTCATTTGTATGGCTGCTCCCCCTTAGAGAGGAGGGAGGGGTCTCGAAGTATCATACGAACCTTCCCCGACCCCAAAGACCCCTACATACCAATTTTCGTGTCGATCGGTTCAGTAGTTCCAGAGTAGAGTAGATTATAGTGACTTTCAACACATTTTAGCTGGTTCGTCACTTTTACTTCCATTTTTGGAAGAATGTCGGGAGTGCTGTAGCGTGAGAGATATGAATGTTACCACTACGCCAGATCGCCTACTCCTTAAAGAGGTATTCTGGTGTAAAAACACGAATTTCGAACATTTTTCGAGCTTTACAACTCAAATAAAACAAAAAATATGTTTACTACTCATTTACTAGAGGAACTGTTACAAATTCGGTACCCCGTGGGTAATTTGATACCCACCCGGATCTCCGGCGGTAATGAGCGCACTCTGGTGGTGAATAAAAAAAGTGTTCTGGTGATGTAGTAACAAACGTCAGATGCCAAAAACCCAAAATATCTGTGTTTTGACGTAGGATTACGTCTTTCGGGAACATATTGGGGTACAAATTGAAAATCGAGAAACGAGCACATCGTGAAAATTGTCCAATTTCAAACGCCTATTGCTCAGGCATTTCACGATGGATTGATGAGATTTTTGCGTCAATCGATTTCTGCACTCCATAACAATTTTTGATATTGAAGAAAATAATATATGACTTGAAACTAACTATCGAACAGTTCAAAAATCTCAACCCCTATCTTAACGGAAATACCCACTTCTGATTGGTCGAAATTGACGACACATGCGGCGGTTCACTAACAGAGACATCAAAACCAAGCTGCCTGGGGGAAATCGGCATTGCAAATGCATGAAAGTAGGGGGGACTTTTGCTCCCACCGAAATGTGTTCCCTAACAGAGACATCAAAAACAAGCTGCCTGGGGGAAATCGGCATAGCAAATACATGAAAGTAGGGAAAACTTTTGTTCCCTAACAGAGATCAAATATTCAAATTCAAGGTACCTGGGAAAAATCAGCATGTTAATACCCTCGTGGTCGATAGTTTAACAAATGGCGCGCACAAATGGATAGTGCTCATTATAATTAGCGTGGACATTGCTGATTGCATACGCGCTGACAAATAAGTTGGGGCGATGAACGAGTGTTTTTAGTGTTTAAGAATATTGAAGAATAGTAAGAAAATTAAAGAATGATGTTTCAATGAACTGAATAGAACTTATGTTTGATAGAATATAAATGAAATTTTAATTTGGAACATTTATATTGGTTACTTCGTGAAACTTCATATAAAAAATTTTTCTCTGTAATAAAGTAACACGTTTTTTTTCTGGTGAGAAAAATTGATAAGTGTGTTCTCTTGTGATGTGACCCAATGACTAATCACCATCCTTATATCATCAGTCGGTTGTGAACACTGGGGGAGTGAACAAACAATACCTAGCAACCAGACAAAACCGCTCTTTTTAGGGCCACCAAATAATTATCGAAGAGTTTAACAATGTTATTCTTCAAACATATCCAAAATCAGCATACAACAGATAGCCTAACGGAATCCTACGTCAAATAGGCGGTCGTGTATCGGACACGACCCTCCTATGACTTTTCCAAAAAAAAAATCAAGTTTTGTTATTTCTGAAATCTTGAAAATTTTTCATGTGCGTCTTTTGAAAAATCAATAAAAATCGAATAGTGAGCCGATTTTAAATATTAAAGCTGATGTGGATCAAGAAATTGATGCTCTTCAAAGAATTCGAGTAAGTGTATCGAGATTTGAACCACAAATTTCATAGATTACGTTCGGTCTCCAATATTGTTTTTTTTTTCGTTTTTTTGTTCCTCTTTGTTTTGTAAAATTTCATGCTTTTTTGTCAAAGTTGAGTTAATTTACGTAAGATAGTATACTTCACTTCTATTTATTTATTTATTTATACCCACACTGGAGAAAAACATTAGTAGATGCAGCTACCAAATCTTTAGTAACCGAAACATTGGTAAAATGTACACATTTTTTGTACATATTACCAGATCCTTGTAAAACTAATGTCAAATGCAATGTACGCCCCTACCAACGATTCGTACAGTTTACTTCATAACATGAGTAACTTTGAATATTTTAATGCTTAGCAGCTGTGTGTGTATCGCCATTTTTCTAGTGGATGTGGAGCGATTCAGAGGTAAACATTTTGTTTTTGTTGATTCATTGTACCTAAATTTTTTTTTCTGCTCCTAATCGTAGAAAACAAATTGTTTACGTGAAAGAAGACATTTACACGTGTGTTCAAAACAGGATCACAGGAACGAAAATCAACGTGTAGGCAAACTATCATGAGCCGGCAAAAATGGAACCTGTACCCCGTTCAAGCTAACTGGCCAATCGTATCGCCAGCAGCGTGAAGACAACATCGTCTTGGATGAGGAGCAGCAACACCTGCGTATATCGTCGGTGTTGTTCCAGTCCCTGATGACCCAACTGCCGCTCACCACAAACTTCTACGAAAATGAAAAACTGCAACGGCTTGTGTGAATATTGATAAAAATAAAATTATTTGAAACAGCTCTCGAATTAAAATTTATTATTCGACAAATATCGTTATTGCTGTGATTATCACTTTACAAATGAGGGCCAGCATCTTCATTGATATTGCCCCGAAATTGAGCCAACATTGGACTTACAAATCGTAATTTCGCTTGAAATTTGTGTCTACCAATTTGGTTTTGTAGAATGTACTAATAATTAGCAGAGTAGAAAAGACTAGCGAATTGGTAATATTTACCAAAAAATTGGTCATATTTACTAATTATTTCTCTTAGTACAGGCATATCGGGTACTCGAATTTCAGTTGTTTCACTTCTATGCTCAAAGCTTCGAGCCAAATCAAGATTTTTGAAATCGGTTTGCGGGGAAATGTCCGCAATAGATCCCTTCATAAGCTGACGTAATATGAAGAAGTTCCGAGCATTGGCCAAAAGCAAAAAAACAAAATGGGGTACCGAATTTATACCAGTTCCTCTACCATTGAATACTAGAAGTATCCGGTAGAAAAAAATCCAGGAAGCAAATTTGCATCATTACCAGGATGAATCGATTTTTCCTGTTTATCGCCCACTTCCTGTGCCACCAACGATTTCCAAAGAAATTTGTGTCACTTCCAATCCCACACTTATCATCGCTCCCACGTTGAAATCAATACTTTCGCTCAAATGAAAAGCTTCCAGCTTTTAGTTTAAATAAATTCACCTCCTTATGGCGTTCGATGGCTCGAGCTGGAACCACGTACGAGTTCAATCCCGTCACGAAGTGCTATGAATTTCGCCCGCCAGAAGTACGAATCGGAGAGTGAGTGGGTGGATAAATAATGAATAAGCACTGTAAAAAGCGGCCAGCACTAATTCGGCATCGAAGGGAGCGATAAGACATGGACCATTAATTTCAATTATCTCTTGCGGTATCATTACACCGGAACTCGCAGGCGCTCCTTCTTCGGTCCTTGAATGCAAAAGTTATTCTTTAAATTGAAACCAAGCCCGGGGCAGAGCAGAGACTCCTATGCTCTGCTCTTGGCCGGTGAAAAAACACACACAGCATAGCGCACGGACTTATCGGCTGAGCTTAAGCGCAACACTCGGTTTGGATCCAGCCAACTGAACAGCCCCCCCCCCCTTCCCCAACCAAAATACCGGAAGTGGGAGTCGTACAAAAAGACCACGAGACAGAGACACAGAGACTCCGGTAAGTGTAGCACAAATAAGTTCACAGCGAGTAGAGGGCGAAAATACAAACGACGTACAATATGTTTATTATGGGAACTACGTGCCATTAGAGGGAGAAGATGCTAAATCTTTCTTTCTCTGTAGCTGGCTGTGTGCATTTTCCGAATCCGCCACGCTGCAACGGGTCGTACTGCCCTAACAGGATGTGAGCTTAAAGCATCCATTGTATAAATTTTATCCTAAATCTAAACTTATTACTCCACACCACTTGGGAGATGATGGACTTAGCGAAATGTTTGGCATTCCGATTCGTTTGAAAGTTGTGAACAGCTGTAAATCGTTCCCATTCATCTATAAATAAACGTTTTATTGTAGAATTCTTGGGATTGTTCGAAGTCATAGCCTTGGAATATCAGCTGAATGCGAGTTCGAGTATATCGACAACAACGCTTCTCGTTACTTTGTTTACAGCCACTCGAAAATCACGTTCCCTAATAAATAGAAAAATACTTGCACTTTGGTGCTTTCTTTGCTCGGTTCTCTCCCACGTGTTTTCTCTGGCTTCCCTGGCTGTTTCCGAGAACGGAACCAGCAGCAGCGGCAGCAAGCAGCAATGGGATCACAGCCATTAAAATAAATGGAATTTTATTAGTCTAAAACCAGCCAGCAATGGAAACAGCATCACCGCAGTCGAGAGTGGCAAAATAAATTCTGCAAATATTGGGAGCGCGCCACCCTGTGGGCTGTGAGCAAGACTCTTGGCCTGGGCGGAATTGGCCGGACGGAGTCGGAGATGATGAAAAACGAATGAGCTTAGGTTTCTGCGGGCTGCCAAGCGGTCTAGGAAGGAACCCATTTCAGATGAACTACCAGTCGCACGAGTCGACCTAGAGACGAATGGATTCATCATGGACTTAATTAAAGATTCAGCGTAAATTAAAAGCTATCGTTGGTGAACTTCAAACGGGTCTGAAATCTGACTATCTTTGCAGCAAAAGTCTTATCGCGGTTGTCAACGGCAGAAAGTCGTATAATCACAGTAACAACTTCTTTTTCGCATTTTCGGATAACACAAGATTCTGCCAACGATATTTCCATAAAGTTGTTCGTGCTTAGAAAAAGGAACACATGGGCGGTTGTCATGGGAAAACTTTCCCCATCCTGTTCCACTAAACCCAATGGAACCAACAGTGCACTGAATGTGCTTGGCTGCATCACACCGTACTTCGCCCAGACTATTCATTGTGGGTGACCTATAATTAAAATTGAAAATTGTTGGCATTTCTTTGCAGCTAGTAATTAAAATGGAGTAAAAGTTTAGCGGGTTGGACTGTGGTTGGCGTCTGACGCCGACCAAAATTATACATATAACCGTTGTTGCTACAGTCCGAGTCCGCAGGAGCGAGAGTGAATTAAACAAACGAAAAAGTATTTGTTTTTGTTTGGGTTTTTTGCCCTACACCGGCGCAGGATATCCTGCCATTGTGAGCGGTTCTGCATGACGAAATCTATCTCACTTTCCACATGCTTGGGTGATTCGAGAGAAACTCATGATGACCCATTCCAGCGTGACGTGACAACGTTTTGACTCACTAAAAACAGGTTTTTTTCTCGTTTTTATGTATAAATCACACAATTTCCAAACAGTAAACGATATTAAAGTGAAATAGAGAAAATTTCCTACAAGAATCTTCAGTTGGAGAACATTTTACAGATCAATTCGCTTGTCGCCAGCCCAATACTTTTGTGACGTGACAACACCTGTCTTTTTGCGGTTTCCGACTTTTGAACATTAATGTTGTATTTTCAGTTCTGTTTCAAAACATACAAATGTAAATAAATTATTGAATTTTATTTTGGATTCCTCTCAAAGGACCACCGCAATGCTCAAGAGCTAAAAGCCTCCTTGTATTTCCATACCACTTTCTATATAACGAGTAGTAGAATACAGTCTGTTCGATAAAACGGTTGTAATTTTGTCTGGATCCGAAAGTCTCAGATTAATTACCCTTACAATTCTGTAGACAGGATAACGACCGGCATGGTTTAATTCACCGTAGAAGCGAATTCGGTGTGATGAGCGAAGCCGAAAAGGTGCTGGAAGAATTTTCTATAAGTGTTGCAGAAAGCGTGGTTGGTGTGGCTGATAGCTGAATCAAGCAGATT
Organism: Toxorhynchites rutilus septentrionalis; assembly: GCF_029784135.1. Taxonomy (NCBI): domain Eukaryota; kingdom Metazoa; phylum Arthropoda; class Insecta; order Diptera; family Culicidae; genus Toxorhynchites; species Toxorhynchites rutilus. The sequence continues at coordinate 141,884,450 of NC_073744.1, read as the reverse complement.
GTGCCAGATTAGTATGCTGCAAACTGTTCAGAAGGAAGAATCCAGTTCCGACAGTGAAGAATTCCTTTCGCCGAGTGAGTTACGTCGTTTATGTTTCGAAAACTTAATTTTCAAGGATCCACGTTATAAGAAATGATGGACGAACAAAAGACCGGTGTACTGAGTGATGCTGCACTACGACTGTTGATAACGGCGTTGAATAATATTGCAATGGCCTGCGGACAAGCTCAGTCGGCTGACCCGCAACCGCGTCGATTTGATGTTCGAGATGTGAGGGACATAGTGGTAGCATTTGACCTAGATGTTCCAACCACTCCAACGGCTGAACAATGGCTAGAGTCAATTGTGAAACCGCTAGCCTCTATGGCGGAGATGATGAGTGGAAACTGCAATGTGGTATATTGAATCTGCAAGGCGCGGCAAAGCTCTGGTTCAGTGGATTGGCAGTTAAAACTTGGGCTGAGTTCAAATCAACACTAATTCGTGGCTTTCCTACGTCAGTAGATGTTGTGAGTATTCACAAGGCTATGATCAATAGAGAAAAACTCACACAAGAAAGCTTGGAGACCTATTTTTACAGTCAGGTTGCACTAGGCAGAAAGGGTAAACTGCAAGATGAAGCGACAATCAAATACATTGTCCTGGGTCTTGAAGGAAAGTATGGGACGATTTCTCCAGGTGATACCTTGCCGGATCTGTTGAGACAATTGAAATGGTTGGCCGAAGTGAAAGAGATAAAGTCTACCGACGGTTATGCACGTTCGTCGAACACGAGATCAGCGAAACCAATGGGAACACCTAGTGCTCATATCAAGTGCTATCGTTGTAATGGTGAAGGTCACGTAGCTGCCAATTGTCCAGAAAAGAGTGCTGGAAAATCACACGCGAATTTCGAATATTATCGTTGTAACCAAAAAGGCCACATCGCTAAAAATTGTGGTAAATCGGGTGCGAAGCAGTACCCTCGAGCAATGCAAGAGATTCGTCAGCCAAGTAATTTCGTGAAATCCGTGAAAATCGGTAATCACGAGTTGGATGCCCTTTACGACTGTGGATCAGCAGTAACAACGATTAAAGAGAGCTGCAGAGCTGTACTAAATTGTATCGAGCCATGTGATATATCGTTGGTTGGATTTGGTGGTAACAGAGTGAGAATTCGCGAGAAGAGTGCCGAATCAATCAAGCTAGATGATATTGAGTTGAAGACGGATGTATATGTGGTGCCGAATAGATTGCAAGCTAATTCGATGATTATCGGAAGAGATATTTTTGATCTAGAAGAGATTCGTTTCGTGAAGGAAAAAGGTAATGTGCGTATTGAAAAGGTAGTTGTAGAACAATCTAACGAGATCACCGAACCTCAGCCTGGACCAAGTCGTAACCTGAGAAACGTGTATAGTATTCAGGCCTACGAACCGATTGTTGTTGAAGAGATAAACGTTGACGGAGGTATTGAAGAGCGACAGAAAATCATGAATCTGATAGAGTGTTATCGACCATGTTTCGCAAAGAATTATAAAGAAATGGGCACGGCAAAGGGGTGTGAGTTGGTGATAGACTTGATTGACCAATCCATACCAGGCAGTATCCAATGGAATATTCGCGAGAAAAAGTGGTGGAAGAGACAGTAAACGATTTGCTGGCAGCGAATATAATTCAGTCTTCAACATCTCCCTACAATAGCCCTACCGTGTTGGTGTGTAAGAAGAACGGTGAGTTACGTATGGTGGTTGACTATCGAGCAATCAACGCTAAGACAGTGAAGGAATCGTGGCCCATGCCAGTGATCGAGGACTGTCTGAATTGATTAGTTGGTGGAAGATTATTCACGGCTGTTGACTTGTTTAGGGGCTATCATCAGATCCCGATTGCAGACTCCAGCAGAAAGTTTACAGCGTTTTCGACTCCATTTGGTCATTTCGAGTATCGGAAAATGCCTTTTGGATTGAGCAATGGTAGTGCAGTGTTCCAAAGAATGATAGACGCTGTGATTGCGCCTCTGCGTTCGATCGGATTCGTGGCATTACTTGATGATATTACATGATGATATTGACATGCTATGAAAATTGGAAGCATTGTTGAAGATATTACCTGATTGTGGACTAACAGTAAACCTAGAGAAGACGCAGTTTCTGAAGAATACTGTGAATTTTTTGGGCCATGAAGTTAGTGAAGGTGAAATGAGACCCAGAACGGAGAAAATTTTAGCGATAAGTGCTTTCCCTACACCAGTAAATGTACGCAACGTTCGGGAATTTCTCGGTTTAGCAAACTATTTTCGACGATTCGTGAAGGAGTTCAGCATCATAGCTGAACCACTGACCCGCTTGACGAAGAATGAAGTGGTGTTCGTGTGGAGTGATGCCGAACAGGCAGCTTTTCAAACCTTTAAGGAAGCCTTGATGAGTCGCCCAGTATGAACTACGATGTACGATGTACGAACCAAATCGGAATATTGAGTTACATACAGATGCTTGTTCACATGGGTTATCAGGTATATTGCTGCAACAAATGGAGGATGGTTTACATCCTATAAGCTACTTTAGCCGAAAAACGTCCCCAGTGGAGTGCCAGAAATATAGCTACGAATTAGAAACCTTAGCGGTAGTCGAATCGGTGGAGAGATTCCGGAAATACTTGTTGGGAAGACATTTTGTGATTGACACGGATTGCGAAGCGGTAAAGAAAACCGTAGCAAAGAAGATAATGTTGCCAGTAGTAGGAAAGTGGTTGCAGAAACTACAAGAATACGATTATGAATTAACGCATAGAAAAGGGGAAAAAATGAAACATTGTCTGAGCAGAAATCCAGTGGATGAGCCTGAAACCGACGAAGCAGAACCTGTACTGGCACATGTGATGGAAGTGAACATTGAAGAAGATCAGTGGTTGAAACTTCTGCAGAGGGAAGATCCAAAGTTGTTCGAGATCATGAAGATCTTGTAGAAAACCCCGGTGGATAATCGGGACAAGCAGATTCATAAGGAAGAGGAAGGTGTCATGCGAAAGTGTAAGGACGGAATGAAGTGGGTAGTGCCGACACGTGCCCGATGGCGTATTGCTCGAAACTACCATGACGATCTAGACCACAAGGAAGTCGAGAAGGTGTTGGAAGCTATTCGCAAAGGTTTTTGGTTTCGACGAATGAGAAATTATTTAAAGAGATACATCGGCTCATGCGTACACTGTGCGTACGTGAAAGCTAAAGGCGGAGCGAAAGAGGGCTTGCTGCATCCCATAGAGAAAATTGCGGTGCCCTTCGACACAACCCATTTGGATCATCTTGGTCCATTTATTCGTTCGTAACAACTGATGGAAAACATCATTGTCCTGGTTGATGGATTCACGAAATACGTCGTGCTCAAAGCGGTGCGCAACACGAAGACAAGTCCGGTGATCCAGATGCTGAATGAAGTTTTCTCCATCTTCGGAAAGCCACGACGCATAATCACTGATCGTGGGACAGCCTACACCTCCAAGGAGTTCGAAAAATTTTGTGTTCAGTCGGGAATTACGCACGTGAGGGTTGCCGTTGGAACTCCTCGCGCCAATGGTTAGGTCGAACGAGAAAACAGAAGCGTTCTAGATGCCGTACGCTGCATGGTCAAGAATAACGACAAGAGCTGGGAAAAGCATCTTCGTATGATACAGTGGGGGCTGAGCACCAGGGTCAACGATTCGACGAAAGTATCTCCACATACGTTGCTTTTCACTTACAATCCCCGCGATATTATGCAGAATCAATTGCTCATGATGTTTACTGCGAAAATTCCAGATGGCCAATCGGTAGCTATCAAGGATCTAGTGCGTATCAGAATTGAAAAGGAGCAACAGAAGCAGAAGTATTATTTCGACAAGTCGAGACGTCCAGCACGAAAATACTGTGAAGGAGATTTGGTTCTTGTGGAAAAGGATCCGCAAGCAGCTGGATTTAGCAAAAAGCTTGAGCCCCGTTTCAAGGGGCCGTATATCGTTCGCAAGGCTCTTGGAAACGACCGATACCTGATTGCAGATGTACCTGGCGTTCAACTAACGCAGAAGAAAACTTCTACGATCTTCGCTGCTGAACGAATAAAGCCATCGACGGTCATCGCGTCGGTGGAAATTAGCGATAACGAGTGCTCCAGTTCGGATGACTCCGATGATTGAATTTATCGCCGAGGCGGGATAATTACTGTGGTGTCCGTTGTAAATAAATCATTGAATTTTATTTTGAATTCCTCTCAAAGGACCACCGCAATGCTCAAGAGCTTAAAGCTCCCTTATATTTCCATACCACTTTCTATATAACGGGTAGTAGAATACAGTCTGTTCGATAAAACACACAAATAAATTTTGTTCTATGATTTGTCAACAAAAGATAAACGGTGGTTCCTGTATATTCAGTTTTTCAAAAAACTCGCAAGAACATTGCAAAAATCGGCATTCATTTTGTGACGTGACAACGCGCTCTGTGCGAATAAACAGTCTCCACGAAGCGTTGTCACGTCACACAATCAATAAGTTGTATTAAATAAGAATTTCACCGTATTGTAGCAAGCTATATACTATTTTTCATGTTTTTTATTACTCTGAATACTTCTCACTTTCCTCTGAGATCTCGCATTTCCCTTCTAAAGGTCCATCCTATAGAAGAATGTGGTCCTAGCGCGACCGGTGATCCTGGACCTACCCCTCTTTGTATCTCAGGAACGGTACGTCCTACCGAATTTTCAGTAGTGTCAAATGAAAAGTGTCAAAAGTGTCATAGCGCTGACAATTTGATAACATGTTGACTTCTTCTCTTGCTCTCTTCATTCTAGCGTTTTAGCGCCATTTTGTGTTTTCATTGCATCAAAAGCAGAGATTTTTTTTTGACCTGTATGCAAAATGGATTGAATGTTCTTTTAAATTTGTGAAACATTACGAAACAAGGCCATTGTAATTGCTTATGGTTTGTTCATCAAAATAAACTATATAAATAGAATCTACATGTTACCTTTAATACATGGTATGCCGTTGTTTGGGAAAATTCGGGGTGGTCCTTGACCGACCTCCAATTTTTACATCTTGATTGCTTAACACGTTCACTCTGGCGCTTGTCATCAATGGCTAGCACAATCCTGGTTCATCGAGTGGCGCTCACTACAGGGGGAAGGCATTTGATTTTTCTATCAGAATTTTTTTGATAAACTCTTTGTATGTATATGTGTGCATGTGCGCGTACCTGTACAAAGGCGTTTATGTTTGCGTGTTGAAGATGACTTTGACTTTGATTTGATTTGATTTGATCGGACGTTGACTTTTATTGTTAACTTTGACTTTGATTGTTAACCGTTGACGTTTGCGTGTGCATTTAGATGTGTACTTTTTTTGTCTAACTCCACACGCGTCGCTCTAAGGCTAAGGTCTTACCACTCAAATATTATCTTCCTCTCGCTTTAATCCTATCTGCTCACTATCAAACTTTATTCTCTTTTCTCATTCTTCTTCGTGTACCCATGGATATATGCCAACGCTACCATACACGATCGTATTGTGGAATTTCATTCCATTTTCGGTCTTCTAGATCCGTTAACGTTAACGAACCGGAAGTCACCATCCTCGATTTTAAAATGACATCGGAATACGATATTGTACTTCCGTTGGTAAGGCACCTGCAACGAAATACCCGAATCGTATGGGGTTTCCATATATTTGTCATTCAATACTATTACCAGCAAACCGGAAGTCGAAACAAGGATCAATTCTATATTGTGGAATTCACGTTCATTTATTGTTAACAAAACATAGAAGAAAGTTCATTTATATGTTTTGAAACAGTTTCAGTTCCGTTCCAAACATTAATATTACAGTCCGAAACAAAGTCAGGTGTTGTTTCGTCACAAAAGTATTTGACAGACAACAAGCCAATCTATCTAAAAAATATTTTCCAACTGATGATTCTTGTAGTAAATTTTCTCAATTTCACTAAAACATCGCTTAATTTTGTGTGTTTTATACACAAAAACACAAAAAAAAAGTTTGTTTTGAGTCAAAATATTCCCACGTTACGCTGGAATGGATCCTATACTTTGCGTGACGTGACAACGACTTCTTGAGACAGTTGATACTCCTCTATTTGTGGATCGATCTTAACCAAATTTTGTGGGTTGTTGACTCTCATTGCTTGCTCAGAGAAACCTAAGTATAAAAAGGTTTCAACTTAGGTTCAGCAGATAAATTAAAAAAATGCTCTATTTTTGTGAAGTGACAACGCTTCAAAAGACCTGTTTTTCAAATGCCTTTTGTCTCATAAATTACGAAATGAAATCTAGATCTACCCACGGCTCTCCAAATCAGTACAAATCACATTTCCAGCGTAGCATGACAACTTTTCGATCAACAAAGTTTAACATTTATATTTGTTTTATTGATTTATTTACTAGCTAGCCCGGCAAACTTCGTCCCGCCGCGTCTTTCAGTAAGTGTGCCAAATCAGAAAACAGGTCACGTTTTTATGAAATAAAGTTAAAGGTTATAACTATTTTCACTGTCAACGAATTCTCAACGGTATAAATTCATGTGTGCTAACCCTACCCTTATTCCGAATGCTTATAACTCGAACATTTCTCAACATATCGGAAAGATGTTTGCATCAATTGATAGGAAACATTTCTACGCGTCTATCACAATTAATAAAATATTATTTTTCATGAGATGAACAATTGAATAACTGTAAAATGTCAAGTGTTATCTAAACGCCTTAACTGCCAAGTTTTGATTGACCCGATTTACGGTTTCCCCAACACATACTTCAAAATCAATGCACCTGTGGGAATTAGAGATGGGCAAAACAGTTCACTTTGATGAACGGTTCACTCGCTAACAGTTCATCAAAGTGAATCAATTCTTTTGAACCGTTCTTTCGCTCTTTCGTTCGGCGGTATTAAGAACAACATAGAATGTTAGCTGGAACCCAACATCAATAGACAGCTATTAATTGATATCGTTGGTTTGGATAGTGTACGTATGGGTTTTATATTTTTGAAATTTAGTGGGAAAGCTAAGCTGCTTCTTCTTTAAAAGTCGCAAACTGTATGTGAAAATATGTTTATCGATCGACAAAAGTTTATGTAATAATTTGATGCGCACAAAATATGTGCAATTTTTCATATTCTCTTTTTTGGACAACACACAGGTTCCATGTTAGATAATATTTCATAATGTTCATTCAGGGAAAAAAAACCGCAGCGATTTTCACTAACAATCAAACATACAAACAATCACGATAACACGTACACGCAATAGGCCAAACAATGAATTGAAAGCCATGAAAAAACTTTTTTCTCAACATGCCCTCACTATAAGATTTTATGTTTACCTTATCCATGAATCGCCTCAGCTTCCCCCAGATTTTTGTTCTGATAATTAGGAAGTATAGAATGAACGCGGAATTGAAAGAATACATGAAATTGAAAAAAAATATATTGTTTTGCTTTTACCAAACTACGAAAATCTAATTTAATTTTTAACCCAAAATCTAGTATACATTAACAAAATAAACTCTGCGTTACAAGCATTTTGCTCATAAATGACAATATCGTTTTATTTTCCTTACAAGCGTTCGCGTTATATTTATCCATTCTGTCCAGCGCAAATCAGTTAAGCTGCACTAGTTCGTTCGCAAACAGTTCGCCCGCAAACACTTCGTTCTCAAACAGTTCTTTCCCATACAGTTCACTCGCAAACAGTTCGTTCTCAAAAAGTTCTTTCGCATACAATTCACTCCCAAACAGTTCGTTCTGAATCAGTTCGTTCTCAAACAGTTCACTCTCAATCAGTTCTGTCCCATGCAGTTCATTCGCAAACAGTTCGTTCTGAACCAGTTCGTTCAACAGTTCACTCTCAAACAGTTCACTCGCAAACCGTTCTTTCGTAATTAGTTCGTTCACAAACCGTTCGCTCGCAATCAGTTCGTGGAGAGAACTACCGTTCTTTGAAAATGAACGACCGTTCGTTCACTCTTTTCGGCGAACTAGTTCTTTCGTACCGTTCGTGAACGGTTTGCCCATCTCTAGTGGGAATCCGA